>NC_073695.1:161760277-162060277 GCF_029784165.1 Wyeomyia smithii | reverse complement strand
ATATCAACCCTGGTCTCCACAATAAATACGTAACTAGGGATATATTTTGATCGAAAAACTTGAATTGTCCACAGAAAGTGCTACCCTGTTTTTTTTGTCGCCAAGCTTGTGTACAAGAAAAAATGACTATAGCTTGATGAGAGTAATAAGAGAAAAAAAGATTGTGATTGTGTGTGAGAGTTGCAGTGAGGTGTCCATTCGATTGGCGATGCAAAGGAAGGAGCAAGTTGGTATTCACGAGGTTCAGAGTAGTCGAATGATAATTTTCAAGACGGCGTATTCACACAGATCATAGCATTAAACTTTTGTAACTGCTTTACAGATTACGTATTACGTATGGGATACAAGCGTTTTCAGGGGTATTTTTGTGTACTAGAATATGACGAAAATTCTGTAAATGTAGCTGTATTCATCTGTGTTGCCAGTATGGCTTCAGAATGAAGTGTTTAATTTATGTTTTGAATCTTTATTTCATTGTTTTTCCCATTCTTTGTTTTCATTTTCAAATTATAACTGGTACATGACAGCAAACTATACTTAAACAGGTATTAAACGATGCAAATATTTGCTATTTTTTGGTACGATTTTTATTTGCACAACATAAAATCTGTATTGAGAAATAGCAAATATTTGCTTCGCCTAATACCTGCTTTATACTGCTCTTTGAACTGGTAGTACTCGATTTGTAATACAATATATAGTCTCGTAAGAATGACGAAATTAACATTATGACTATTATTACTAGCATAAATATTACGATTTCAGCTCTATATTGTGCGGTTTCACGATGCAGAACGTTCGTATTATCGAATATAATCCCATATTTTGTGTGTGTGTTTTTTTAACGAAGATTGGTCTTTATCAGTTATTGTTAGTTTATACTACATAATTCTCATTTCTATATTGTTCTTCTGTTTTTTTTTTAATTCAAATCATCCTTCGTACTATATTGCATTGTTTTATATAGTTTCATGCGATAAATGATATGTCAATATTTTATTTAATTTATGTTTTCAGTTGCAATTGGCACCACAACATCCACATGGCTTTAAATGCTTAAATTTTATTTTTCATAAAAATTTTGTCATTTTTTTCATTCTAACATAGCATAGCGGGCACTTCCATATACGTATACTTCATAACTTTATTTTTTGCATGTTATATATCAACAAATTGATTCAACCGAAATGTATTTTTTCATGTCTTAGTATCTCATATCGCATCGCATGATTCTTTTTTTCCCATTTTATTGTATGTACATCACAGACAATTAAATGTACCACTCCGTATAAAATTCTATGAAATTTGTGGTTCTTACTAACTTATGCGACACCTCCTGACATATTCCGCAAAAGATAAATTTACAGCTTTTCTGCTGTTTTGACAACAAGTCGCGCAAAAACTGTAAACTGGGTTCAAAGGCAAAAACCACATTCACGCCACCACTGCGACGGGAATATTTCGCATAACTGAAACTCATTTGAATGGACCGTTATTTGGATCCACGAAAATAAATTTCATGGTACGTCTGTTTGTCTGTGTGTACATGATCATTATTATATTGTTGAAAAAATATTCGTTACCATAACGCGGAGGAAACGACATCAGAAAATTTTATTTCAAAAAATCGTCATTCATATTTTATCAACTTAAATCATGTATATAATAGCACATTGATATATTCCGATGAGGGTACTACAGTCATACCTCGATATAAGGCAACCTCGATATAACGTAACTCGATACAACGTAACTTTTACCTCGATATAACGTAACTTTTTAAAATGTATTGAAATAGAAAAAAAAAATGATACAGCAACTGTTTCTGGGGTATAAATTGCTTCAAAAAAATGTTTGTAGTAAGTTTTAAAATTAATGAAACTAATGCAAAAATTGTCCTAAATGGGCATAAGAAAGGTTTAAAAATACTAATAGGTGATGGAAAATAGGTTTTTCACGCATCCTTCAGTAACAATTCACAGTTTTGCATCAACTAGAAAAAAAAACTTTTTATTTGTTTGTTGAAATTTTCTCTAAATGAAGGTTAAAAAATACTGATAGGTGATGGGAAATAGGTTTTCGCGCATCTTTGAGTAACTTTCAACAGTCTTGTATCAATTCAAAAAAAATTTTTTTTTGCTTGTAGAAAATTGTCCTAAATGGGCATAAGAATGGTTTAAAATTACTGATAGGAGATGGGAAATAGGATTTCGCGCAACTTTGAGTAACCTGTGTATCAATTGAAAAAAAAAAATTTTTTGCTACTGAAAATATTTCTTAATGGGCATAAGAAAGGTTTAAAAATACTGATAGGTGATGAAAAATGGGTTTTCGCGCATATTTGAGTAACCATTAACATTCTTGCATAAATTTAAAAAAAATTTTTTGCTTCGATATAACGTAACTCGATATAACGTAACGAAAATAAAAATAAAGTTGCCTTATATCGAGGTATGACTGTATATTACTATGTTCTTATATTATTATAACATATATTCTTATATTGTTATAATGTATTGTACAATATTACAAAGTTTATTTCATATATTAAATTAATGGGTTGGGTGGGTGCACCAGGGTGTTAAACAAATTGAAGGCTGGAGGACGGACGTGGTGTGACAGCCTGGATCACCTGGGGGAAACTGTTTTCCATAGGCAAAGCCTTGAACTGATGGTGGCTACAAACTACGTACATGACAACATTCTCGACTTTTGGCTACTGTACATCGCCCTAATTCTAAATATATTCATATTGGGTGGTATTCGGTCATTTCCAGCAGATTTTCTGGCATCAATCTGACACTGAAAAAACCCATATTGGGAGGTATTTAGTTATTTTGGTTGTTTTCCAGAACCTAAAAGTGGTCGTCTTTAAATTCAAAATGGTGTCCAGGGTCAATGTTTGGTTTCTATGCATCACCTTGATTACGGAAATATCCATATTGAATATTATTCGGTCATTTTCGACTGTTTCCTAGAAGCTGCCATTTAGCAATTCAAAATGGTGCCTGAGGTCAATTGTTAGCTAATTGCATCATTCTGGTTTCAGAGATACTCATATTGGATGGTATTTGGTTAATTTAGGCTGTTTTTCACAAACCGGAAGTCGCCATCTTGGATTTCAAAATGGTATTTAAGATAATTTCTGGCCTCTGAGCGTCAGCCTGGTTGAAGAAACACCCGTATTGGGTGTTATTCGATCATTTTGGGTTGTTTCCCAGAAACCGGAAGTCGCTAACCTAGAATCTAAAATGGGGTCTGTGGTCGATTTCAGCTGCTATGTATCATTCTAGATCCAAAAATACTCATGTTAGACGGAAATCGGCCATTTCTGGCTGTTTTCCAGAAACCAGAAGTTGCTATCCTACAATTCATAATGGTGTCTGAAGTAAATTTTCAGCTTCTTGCAACATTCTGGCTCCGGAGATACTCATATTGGGTGATATCTGATCACTTTGGGATGTTTTTCAGAAACCGAAAGTCGTCATTTCGGTCATCAGGGCATAATTCTGGTTCCGAAAACATTCATACTGAATGGTATTTGGTCATTTCCGGCTGTTTGCCAGACAGCGGAAGTCACCATCTTAAAATTCAAGATTGTGTCTGTGATCAATTTTTAGATTTTGTGCATCTTTCTGGTTCCGGAGATACTCATATTTAATGGAAAGCGTTCATTTCAGGCTGTTTTCCAGAAACCGAAAGTTGCCATCTTACAATTCAAAATGTTGTCTGAAGTCGATTTGTGGTTCCAGTGCATCATTACGATTCCGGAAATACCCATATTGGGTGGTATTTGGTCACTTTCCGCTGTTTTTCATAAACCGGAAGTCGCCATTTTGGATTTCAAAATGGCATTTGGAGACAATTTCTGGCCTCTGAGCGTCAAAGTTAAAGTTAAAGAAACACTCATATTGGGTGATATTTGGTCATTTTCCGTTGTTTTTCAGAAACCGGAAGTCGCCATCTTAGAATTCAAAATGTTTTCTGTGGTCGATTTTAGCACCTGTGTATATTTCTAAATCCGGATATTATTATATTGGGTGGAAATCGGCCATTTTTGGCTGTTTTCCATAAACCGGAAGTTTATTTTACAATCCAAAATGTTGCCTGAGGTCGATTATGGAACATATTTGTTACCACTAAAAACATTCACCTGCCAAATATGGTTCCATTTAGTTGATTAGATCGCGAGATGTGCAGAAATTTGTTCTTCATTTGTATGGAACCCCTCCCTTCTAGAGAAGAGAAGGGCGTCCAACTATTATGGACATATGTGTAACCCCTTGAAACATCCACATGCCAAATTCGATCATAGCATTAAACTTTTGTAACTGCTTTACAGATTACGTATTACGTATGGGACACAAGCGTTTTCAGGGGTATTTTTGTGTACTAGAATATTACGAAAATTCTGTAAATGTAGCTGTATTCACCTGTGTTGCCAGTATGGCTTCAGAATGAAGTGTTTGATTTATGTTTTGAATCTTTATTTCATTGTTTTTCCCATTCTTTGTTTTCATTTTCAAATTATAACTGGTACATGACAACAAACTATACTTAAGCAGGTATTAGACGATGCAAATATTTGCTATTTTTTGGTACGATTTTTATTTGCACAAAATAAAATCTGTATTGAGAAATAGCAAATATTTGCTTCGCCTAATACCTGCTTTATAGTGCTCTTTGAACTGGTAGTACTCGATTTGTAATACAATATATAGTCTCGTAAGAATGACGAAATTAACATTATGACTATTATTACTAGCATAAATATTACGATTGCAGCTCTATATTGTGCGGTTTCACGATGCAGAACGTTCGTATTATCGAATATAATCCCATATTTTGTGTGTGTGTGTTTTTTTTCTTTTTTTTTAACGAAGATTGGTCTTTATCAGTTATTGTTAGTTTATACTACATAATTCTCATTTCTATATTGTTCTTCTGTTTTTTTTTTTAATTCAAATCATCTTTCGTACTATATTGCATTGTTTTATATAGTTTCATGCGATAAATGATATGTCAATATTTTATTTAATTTATGTTTTCAGTTGCAATTGGCACCACAACATCCACATGGCTTTAAATGCTTAAATTTTATTTTTCATAAAAATTTTGTCATTTTTTTCATTCTAACATAGCATAGCGGGCACTTCCATATACGTATACTTCATAACTTTATTTTTTGCATGTTATATATCAACAAATTGATTCAACCGAAATGTTTTTTTTCATGTCTTAGTATCTCATATCGCATCGCATGATTCTTTTTTCCCATTTTATTGTATGTACATCACAGACAATTAAATGTACCACTCCGTATAAAATTCTATGAAATTTGTGGTTCTTACTAACTTATGCGACACCTCCTGACATATTCCGCAAAAGATAAATTTACAGCTTTTCTGCTGTTTTGACAACAAGGCGCGCAAAAACTGTAAACTGGGTTCAAAGGCAAAAACCACATTCACGCCACCACTGCTGCGACGGGAATATTTCGCATAACTGAAACTCATTTGAATGGACTGTTATTTGGATCCACGAAAATAAATTTCATGGTACGTCTGTTTGTCTGTGTGTACATGATCATTATTATATTGTTAAAAATATTCGTTACCATAACGCGGAGGAAACGACATCAGAAAATTTTATTTCAAAAAATCGTCATTCATATTTTATCAACTTAAATCATGTATATAGTAGCACATTGATATATTCCGATAAGGGTACTACAGTCATACCTCGATATAAGATAACCTCGATATAAGGCAACCTCGATATAACGTAACTCGATACAACGTAACTTTTACCTCGATATAACGTAACTTTTTAAAATGTATTGAAATTGAAAAAAAATAGTAGGAGGGTGGTAACCAAGACACGACCGCATAGTTGATGTAGGACTACAATAATTTTATAATTTTATTTTGAAGCTATGTTTGATTTGAGCTCGTTTCACTTTTGTAGTTTGCATGATTTATTTTAACCAATTTTAGCTCAACATCTTCCAAAAGGAAGGTATTATGGTTCCGGTGGTAATATCAAGTATCTAGGTCGTCAGCCCAAATTCATCAAGCGACACCTCAAACGACTTGGAACTAAAACTAGTTCATTGGTGGCCATTTCTACTGTTAAGGTCGTCTTTGACTATTTAAAAAGTCAAAAAAGTCAGTCAAAAATCGAACGGGATCTGTATTTTGATTATTTCTTTGCAGCACTCTATCTTAGAAGAAAAAATATTCTCTTTAACATTCACAATGGTCCAGAAACCAAATTTAGGAGGAAATTTGGGTCTAGAGCTCTATAGCAATGTTTTAGAGAAAAACTTTTTTTTACAAAGGTCCTTAAAATTATTGGAGCTATAAAATTGTAAAACAAGGTTTTCTATCTACAAAAAAAAAAAAAAAGTTAGATACTTGATTTTCCCCTAAATTTGGTTTCTGGACCATTGATGAATACCTTTCATTCTAATACAGCGAATTTTCTTTAATGCGCGAAAAGGCAACCTTCTATAAAATATTTAATTGAGTACGATTTAGTAGAAATTAAACTTCCTTCTATATCTATTTGTCTTGTTGAAGTTGGCTCACTCACCGACCACAAAGCGGCAAAGATGTCACATAAATTTTTTTCCTGCAGTTACAAGCTCGTGGAAAAAATATCGATAACGAATTACAGTTTTAGTAGAAAATGTATATTCACAGAAAATTTGAAAATGACATAGAATTTTATGAACATGTTAACATTCAATTCAGGTCAATTTAAACATTTTATTAGTATACAGAATCAATCAGAAAAAATTTGATCAGTTTCAAGATACCAAAAAACAACGAAGATACCATATTTGAAAGTTATATGTCTGTTATCTTCGAAAATAAACTGGGCTAGAGTGATGCACAAAATTAGCCTCAGCATGTAATGTTTGCATAGCGTTGTTCAATTACAAGTAAGGTTATGGAAAGTAATATTTTCTTGCAAATGCTAATTCAAAAAAATTTCAATTGAAAAATACAAACACTAATGTCGGAACTGTAATACCAAGATAAAATGAATTTGGTTTTTCTCTAAACCGCCACCGCGGGATGCAACTAGTATTGTCATATTGGACTAAATTCATTTAGTTAGTAAAATATAATCATCAGTACAGCTCGTTCAACTACCTATTCAAAGATCTGTGCGGAGCGTTTTGGTTTTCTATTGTCTTTTGAATACCTTATATTCAGTTATTTAAATAAATCTAAAAAAAGCAGAGTGTAGAGTTCAAAAATAGAGCATCTGCCATCTTATTCTCCTTCAAGACATCAGTTCTATTAACATTAACATATTTGTTAACAGCAGAACGTAAAACTGTCTGATAGTGGAGGTGGTTACGAACTTTCCGAAAAAGCTTTACCTTCAAGACATCAATTTAGTCTAGGCTGATAGAAGCTAACATTAGTTGACCTATTGGGACGGGAAGATTCTGTCAAATTTTTTTTTGCCACTGCTATACAGGATATCAATGCAGGCAGTTGGTGTCTATTCATGAAGTCTGTGCTAGGCGTGCTCGCATATGATTGGTACATTGTTGGTGAAAATTTGACCTTGAAACTTTTATACAATTTTCACTGTTTAACAATGAAGTGATAATGAAAATTGAAAAATCACAAAATTGTCCATCATTTTATCAATCCAACGACATATCGATTATTGTGGTCCATCATGTGGTTGCATCAGTATAAACGTTTGAAATCTTTCATTCCGTCGTTACATCTTGGTTTTAGTTTTCGCGGAATGTATCTCGATATAGTGCGGTTAGACGTAGTCCTACGTCAAAAAAAGTGATACAGCAACTGTTTCTGGGGTATAAATTGCTTCAAAAAATGTTTGTAGTAAGTTTTAAAATTGATGAAACTAATGCGAAAATTGTCCTAAATGGGCATAAGAAAGGTTTAAAAATACTAATAGGTGATGGAAAATAGGTTTTCACGCATCCTTCAGTAACAATTCACAGTTTTGCATCAACTAGAAAAAAAAACTTTTTTATTGTTTGTTGAAATTTTCTCTAAATGAAGGTTAAAAAATACTGATAGGTGATGGGAAATAGGTTTTCGCGCATCTTTGAGTAACTTTCAACAGTCTTGTATCAATTCAAAAAAAATTTTTTTTTTGCTTGTAGAAAATTGTCCTAAATGGGCATAAGAATGGTTTAAAATTACTGATAGGAGATGGGAAATAGGATTTCGCGCAACTTTGAGTAACCTGTGTATCAATTGAAGAAAAAACTTTTTTTGCTACTGAAAATATTTCTAAATGGGCATAAGAAAGGTTTAAAAATACTGATAGGTGATGGAAAATGGGTTTCCGCGCATATTTGAGTAACCATTAACATTCTTGCATAAATTAAAAAAAAATTTTTTGCTTCGATATAACGTAACTCGATATAACGTAACGAAAATAAAAATAAAGATGCCTTATATCGAGGTATGACTGTATATTACTATGTTCTTATATTATGATAACATATATTCTTATAACATATATTCTTATATTGTTATAATGTATTGTACAATATTACAAAGTTTATTTCATATATTAAATTAATGGGTTGGGTGGGTGCACCAGGGTGTTAAACAAATTGAAGGCTGGAGGACGGACGTGGTGTGACAGCCTGGATCACCTGGGGGAAACTGTTTTCTCCCTAGAGGTCTGAAAAATGTTCAATGCTCCCTTCTAACAAACAAACCATCAGGCAAGTTCAGTTTGTACGGCGAAATTGTTAATTTAATAACTGGATGTGTATGTTGGAAGGGATATCTCGATTAACCGTGGAAAGCGTGTAAGCGTCTCTGCTTACGGGTCCACCCAACCCCATTTGGCCCTTCTTAACAACATATACGTGAAAGTTGCTCAGTTAACAAATTCGATTCTACGGTCAATCTCCTTGCATCCATAGGCAATGCCTTGAACTGATGGTGGCTACAAACTACGTACATGACAACATTCTCGACTTTTGGCTACTGTACATCGCCCTAATTCTAAATATATTCATATTGGGTGGTATTCGGTCATTTCCAGCAGATTTTCTGGCATTAATCTGACACTGGAAATACCCATATTGGGAGGTATTTAGTTATTTTGGTTGTTTTCCAGAACCTAAAAGTGGTCGTCTTTAAATTCAAAATGGTGTCCAGGGTCAATGTTTGGTTTCTATGTATCACCTTGATTACGGAAATATCCATATTGAGTATTATTCGGTCATTTTCGACTGTTTCCTAGAAGCTGCCATTTAGCAATTCAAAATGGTGCCTGAGGTCAATTGTTAGCTCATTGCATCATTCTGGTTTCAGAGATACTCATATTGGATGGTATTTGGTTAATTTAGGCTGTTTTTCACAAACCGGAAGTCGCCATCTTGGATTTCAAAATGGTATTTAAGATAATTTCTGGCCTCTGAGCGTCATTCTGGTTGAAGAAACACCCATATTGGGTGTTATTCGATCATTTTGGGTTGTTTCCCAGAAACCGGAAGTCGCCAACCTAGAATCTAAAATGGGGTCTGTGGTCGATTTCAGCTGCTATGTATCATTCTAGATCCAAAAATACTCATGTTAGACGGAAATCGGCCATTTCTGGCTGTTTTCCAGAAACCAGAAGTTGCTATCCTACAATTCATAATGGTGTCTGAAGTAAATTTTCAGCTTCTTGCAACATTCTGGCTCCGGAGATACTCATATTGGGTGATATCTGATCACTTTGGGATGTTTTTCAGAAACCGAAAGTCGTCATTTCGGTCATCAGGGCATAATTCTGGTTCCGAAAACATTCATACTGAATGGTATTTGGTCATTTCCGGCTGTTTGCCAGACAGCGGAAGTCACCATCTTAAAATTCAAGATTGTGTCTGTGATCAATTTTTAGATTTTGAGCATCTTTCTGGTTCCGGAGATACTCATATTTAATGGAAAGCGTTCATTTCAGGCTGTTTTCCAGAAACCGAAAGTTGCCATCTTACAATTCAAAATGTTGTCTGAAGTCGATTTGTGGCTCCAGTGCATCATTACGATTCCGGAAATACCCATATTGGGTGGTATTTGGTCACTTTCCGCTGTTTTTCATAAACCGGAAGTCGCCATTTTGGATTTCAAAATGGCATTTGGAGACAATTTCTGGCCTCTGAGCGTCAAAGTTAAAGTTAAAGAAACACTCATATTGGGTGATATTTGGTCATTTTCCGTTGTTTTTCAGAAACCGGAAGTCGCCATCTTAGAATTCAAAATGTTTTCTGTGGTCGATTTTAGCACCTGTGTATCATTCTAAATCCAGATATTATTATATTGGGTGGAAATCGGCCATTTTTGGCTGTTTTCCATAAACCGGAAGTTAATTTTACAATCCAAAATGTTGCCTGAGGTCGATTATGGAACATATTTGTTACCACTAAAAACATTCACCTGCCAAATATGGTTCCATTTAGTTGATTAGATCGCGAGATGTGCAGAAATTTGTTCTTCATTTGTATGGAACCCCTCCCTTCTAGAGAAGAGAGGGGCGTCCAACTATTATGGACATATGTGTTACCCCTTGAAACATCCACATGCCAAATTCGGTGTCATTTGCTTGGTTTGTTCTTGAGTTGTGCAGAAATTTATGTTTCATTTGTATAGGACCCCTCCCTTCCAGAAGAGAGAGGGGTCTCAAACTATCATAGAAACCTTTATCGGCACTAAAAACCCCTACATACAAACAGAGTTGGCATTTCGCACAGGCGATCCACTGACGTGCAAGAATCGTACGAACAAAGAGGAAACAGAGCATAACTCACCACACTAAAAAAGAAACTCTTTTCCTTTGGTGATAAATATGCCGCGCGAGAGTGTGCGCCAGCGATGCCACATTTTCATCTGTATTTTGGAGCTCAAAAAATCTTATCACCTTGGTAAAATTTGAAAAAATCTGTAAAAGAAAATCTGCATAAGTACTGGACATATCCTCCTCGAAAAAAATGCAATATAGCTTGTTAAACATTTTTTCCGCGAACTCATTCATGCACACGTTTATGCGTAGCATATGAATATAATAAAACCTCCGACACGCTCTACCGCATTTGAGTTAATTTATATTTTTCAACTATATAATAATTAATCGCGACAAAACATCGTAATTAATCGCCACCAAATATCGCAATTATTTGCAATTAATATCAGGATTATACGCGACTCGTCTGTCAACGCACACATCCTTTTTTTCTTTTTCTTTCTTTTTTCGTTCGTTTCAAACGGCAATGGCCAAGCAAATAGGCCGTTTTTGAAGTTCTCTTGCTGACCGCTTGCAGTATGTGTTGAGGGCCTATATATTTACTTTTTTCTTGTTTTTAGTTAATGCATATCTGGTTGCTTCGTAACATTGTGTAGTCAGCTGAGATAAATCAATGAGAGATACGTTTCGGTAGTTGCATAATGACTTCATAAACAGATTTTCGAATATTTGAGTCTGTCTTGATTAGGTTATAGGTCCGGTATCCTTGCGTGCGCTTTATTTTTGCGGTGTTACATCATCAACCGGAATGAGTTCGGATCGCGTTATGATTTCCGTAAAAGATATAATGAACACGTACGCGCGATATTTGGTATTATGAACCTGGTATTAGAACTCAGCGCATCGTTTACCAAAACGAAATCTGCTGCAAACCTTACCCTTTTCTCCAACATCCCAGTGATTTCTCGTGGAAGTGCAGAGGTGTTCTCGGCTTCCAATAAAGCGAGTATCACGTCAACATATTCCTATACACACTCCTTCTTTGACCTGCATTCGGATGCGGCCGGCGCTGGTATTGCCTAATATAAAGATTAAGGTCACCAGTCTTTACACATTAAGGATGAATGTTAATCCCAAGCATCATCGATTGGTTCTCTGTGTAATTACAGCTGATCTGACAATAACGGAGTAGCAACCGCGGGCGGTCAATCATGCTCATGCTCATGCTCATTTTTCAACTATATAAAGAAGTTTAATTTACGACCCCATGAAAACCAAAAATATCTGTATAAATCTGTATTATTTCCAGAAAATCTGTAATCTGTATATGCAGATATCTGTATGAAAAATACGCAAAAAATCTGTTTAAATGCAGATAAATCTGTATATGTGGCATCACTGGTGTGCGCTAGTGCTTGATAGACAAAGTGCGAGTGCGTTGCATTCTCTTTCAAAAAGTTGCTCTCTTGCGCTCTCGTCTACATTCACCCGTGCGCGGCGCTGTAGCGTACACTGCACAGTGAGCTCAGAAACGTGAACCTCATTCATTTGCTCTCCAAATAATGGTTTTGTTGACATACTATCTTCCGAAGATATTTAGTATATAAAAAGGCTCAAATCATGACAATAAGTTTTAGTTCGAAACTCAACCGCTAGTGGCACTGCAAAATCTAATTTTTTAGTCTTACACTTTAGAGAAATGGTGTCTTCAGCAAAGTTATAGATAAAGTTCTTACAAAAAACTTTGTCGAAGACACTTTTCTTCTAACTCGTCTTGTTTTGGATATATAACATTTCTTATTAGACTCGTCTTGAAAATTAGTTTTTTTCGAATATACAAAAAACTGTAACATTTAGAAGGATATAATGTTCTACATATATTTGTATATCATCGAAACACACAATTTTGTAGAAGACACAAAATAGATAGCTTCCACACAAACCGAGTTATTGCCAAAAAATGTTAAAAAAGCATCATTTTTTGTACACACCAAGAACACAAAAAAGCAAAAACTAGCAGACGAAACCTGCATAGAATGAAATATTATCATAATCACTCTACGAAATCGCTTTAATCGTTTGTCCCCTTTAGTATCTTCATTACCTGATATGAAATTAAAAAGACAGTTCATAGTGCAATTGCAGGGCGAACATGTCTTTAACTTTAACTAGTAATAGCATTTGACAAATGCACGCAAAAAATCGATCTTACTGTATCGATCTTTTTTTTAGTACTGCAAATCAAGTAGGCATTTCTTAGTCCCTATTGGCCAGCTATCCGAGAAGGCACAAGAAAGCCGGAACAAAGACATCAAGAGGTATAATGAGCTTGCTGAAATATTTAAAAACGCAAAATAATTATTACCTTCATAGATACAGATTAGACCACATCAAAAAGTTTTCTAGAACTGCCGTAAATGTTGATTTACTACACCGTTTTCTGGAATCAATAGATCTAGTTATAAGCAGTTTGCTAGACAAGCCACCTAATAAGATCTGCGGTGATGAAAAATACAAGCTAGATATTAATTAGTAGGATAATGCTAATTCTGATAGGGATGATTTTTCAACTTCATATTTTTTTAACATTTATTCTAGCAAAATTCATACATGAAAATATAATTTAATTATTAGAACAATGCAATAAATGATACAACATTTTTAATTTGGAGTGATCAGTAATCTGGCCAACGTTTTGACGTGTATTGTCATCGAAAAAGTTGAGTAAGGCTGTTTTTTAAACAAAACTTTGGCAATGAAGACACTGGAAGGGACAAACGTTCAAAGTGATTTCGTAGAGTGATTATGATAATATTTCATTCTATGCAGGTGTCGTCTGCTAGTTTTTGCTATTTTGTGCTCTAGGAGTGTACAAAAAATGATGCTTTTTTAACATTTTTTGGCAATAACTCGGTTTGTGTGGAAGCTATCTATTTTGTGTCTTCTACAAAGTTGTGTGTTTTGATGATATACAAATATATGTAGAACATTAAAACCTTCTAAATGTTACAGCTTTTTGCATATTCGAAAAAAACTAATTTTAAAAACAAGTCTAATAAGAAGTGTTATATATCCAAAACAAAAAGAGTTAGAAGAAAAGTGTCTTCGACAAAGTTTTTTGTAAGAACTTTATCTATAACTTTGCTGAAGACACCATTTCTCTAAAGTGAAAGACTAAAAAGTTAGATTTTGCAGCGCCACTAGCGGTTGAGTTTCGAACTAAAACTTTTTGTCATGATTTAAGCCATTTTATATACAGGTCGGACTCGATTATCCGGAGACTCGATTATCCGGGGGCCCGATTATCCGGGGCTCGATTATCCGGAGAAAATGGCTCAATTATCCGGAGTATTTTTTTTCTTCTTTATTTCTATAATGAACTTTTGTCTCCCGGGTCATTGGGAGTTTCGGGGTTGTTCAAAATTGTAACAACAATGCCCCGTTCTGTTTATGTAGTTCGTTTTTAGCAGTTTTCTCGTCGTTCCCGCAACCAATTCTTACTCAACAACCTCCAAAAGCAAGGTATTATGGTTCTTAGTGGCCGATTAGGACAACCACTATTGGTCAATCGGCTTCGAATTTATGACCGGAACATATTTCTGTAATATAATGGCCATGATCAATGCAGTACTAAGAACCACAAGCTGGCCTGTTTCGGTGGTGTTCCGGATGCTCCTGGATTATTGAACCAAAACTCATCAAGCGAAATCAATAACGATTTGAAATCCGCAAAGTAACCCATTAGTGGCCATATCGAGCATCTAGATCGTTATAGGTCACTTAGAAAATAGAAAAAAAATCATAAGTGTTGTCAAAATCGAACAGGGTCTTTATATGTAACACCTCAATTCTTTTTAATATTTAAGATAATAAAACAGATAAATACCTAAATCAAATCAAACTCTATTATATTTTCTAGAAAATATTTCCTTTAATCTCTCGAAGCAAAAGCTATCTTCCTAATGGTAGTTTTGATTTATTTTATTTGGTTTTTACATTTTCGAGATAATCAATATAACATAATTTATTGTTACACATATATGTATAACAGACGCCGACAAACAGTCTAAAGACCATTTTCAATTTATTTCGTCGGCACATGTAATGTGTACAACATACTATAATAGAAAACTCGCTGTTCTAAATAAGGGATATTAAAAATTAAAAAATTAAAAAATGGTTCGCTTATCCGGAGGATTCGAGTTTCCGGAGTGAAATGTATTTCAAAACTCCGGATAATCGAGTCCGACCTGTACTAAATATCTTCGGAAGACAGTATGTCAATAAAAACATTATTTGGAGAGCAAATGAATTAAGTTCACGTTTTTGAGCTCTCATACCACTGTGCACTGGTGCGAAGAAACATCAGTTTGGTCTCTATCTTGTACGTCATACAGATTTGACCAGATTGCGGCAATTTCTGCTTAACGCGTTCCAGCGCCAGTCAAAAAATATACCGATGTGAAGAACACTTGTGAATGACATGGGCGTAGGTAGGATTTGGATCATGTAAAAAAGAATCATGTAAAAAGAAGTTATCATTTAAAAAATTAATGATCGATGTACTCAATTCGCTCTTTACGCGCAAGATACGTGACGCATAAAAACTCCGCGTACAAAAACGCTTAAATTCCAAAATCGCGCATAAAAAATCCGCGCGAAAATAAAGGGCCCTAATTTGTATTTTAAATTAAACAAACAATTTTAAATTGAATAAACAAATCGACTAAAGTGTACTAGTACCTACTTAGTGATTCAAAGCAAACTTTCTCTTTTGTACGTAAGAGACGTGATAAGTCTTGTGCACCGCCGCCATAGGTGATTCTAAATCGGTGCTTCGCCAAGGATATTTTTCGACGCCAATGACTGTGAATGCTAGTTTTTTGTTACTTCTTATTCATTTTTCTGGTGGTTTGTGAAAATTACCGAGTACAGATTATACCTATGCTAGTGTTATTCATAAAAATTTCAATGTGGCATAAGTGGAATGGGACATTTCAAATTGGTTTACAACGGTCTCACTTTTATCCAATCGCTTAAAAGTATATTTGTATGGCAGGTTCTACTAGATATTGATTCGATAGCCTTTTGATTACAACAACATAAAATTCGATTGCTTGAAAAATGTTTGCAGAATGTTTTCCTCGCAGTAAAGTCTTCCTCAGAACATACTAATTCAGAGCACGAAAAAAGAATGGAAAAGCGGAAACGGAAATGGATTCAATCGGGAGAAGAAAAATAAACATTTTTTCAGAGCAAAATTGTCTTTAGTTACAAAATAGTGTGAAATCGAAAATAATTTTTGCCAGCTCACGTTTATAAGTTTCATATCTCAATAACTATGTCAGTCGAGATTCGAGCATACGATGACTTGCTCGATTCCCGGTTTCTGGAAGAGATTCAAAAATGGCCGAATACCAGGCCTAGAGACCGGAAATCAATTTCACACGCCATTTTGAAATTCAAGGTGGTGACTTCCAGTTCATCTGACGTCGTTTTGAGGTCTCTGGAGTATCCATGTTAGGTGATGTTTGGTCGATTTTAGCTGTTTGCCGGATACCGGAAGTGACCATATTAAATTTCAAATGGCGTCCGAAGTTGATTTCCGGTCTCTGGACATCGCCCCGATTCCGGAAAAACTCATATTCGATGCTATTCGGCCAATTTTAGTTTCCTTCCAGATACAGGTCGGACTCGATTATATAGTCTCCGAAAAATTTTCACTATATATAATCGAATCAGAAAAAAATTTTTTTTTGTTTATTTTGCATAAATATTATGTTGTTTTTGAATAAATAAGTAGGATTTTTTTGACTATCCCCCTTAAAGTCGCAAAAAACCTTTCTTACAAAAATATATGTATGTATAGATTTCGTAGTTTTTCTTTATGTTATTGCAGCCAGCCATGGCAAGAACACTACACCGTGCTGCACGGGTGCCACTTTTGTATAGAAACACTACACGGCGTGCATTGCAACTTGCACTGCGTGATGTGTATTGGGTAGATAGTAGATTAGCTAGATTAGCGACTTGCGTATTGGGTAGATAGTAGATTAGCTAAAAACATTGCCTTAAATTTATTTAAATTTTTGCTCACCAGTATTGATTTCAACTTCATGAAAATAAGTATTGGAAAAAAGTCAATCTCTATCACCTCAATCTTAACTTTGAAATAGTAATATTAGGGTCCATTCAAATTTAACGTGATGTAAATATTGGACTTCCGGAAAACCCTCACCACATTGTCAAGCATATTTCCAATACTCAGCACACCAGGCATAAAAAATTTCCTCAGCCCTGCTTGCGTTATGTAACATTTGAACGGACTTTTATGAATCAATAAAGAAGCGCTTATTTATAACGTAACGCAAGAATAATTATTGTTGATCTCCTTTCTCCCTTTGCCATGCTTTTTGTTTAAATTTTTCGTATGGGTTGCAACACTTTGCCAACCAAACACTCTTTCCCGTTTCCTGAGCGTTACATAATTTGTAAACGTTCCCTCGCGATATTTCTGTTTTAGATCAGCTTTACTTTACTTGAAACATTATGGCTCAAAAATCAGGGTTTTGGGTCAAAAAATATTGCGTTACGTCATATTGGACTGAAGGGAACGTCCATTAATTACGTACCGTAAATAAAAACTATTTTCGACCCCCTCTTTCCTCCAGGTAACGCTCTTTGTATAGATCTTCAAAATTTTTAGTATTGATTGCGACGTTTTGTCAGATCTTTACCTCCCCCTAAGCGTTACGTATTTTTGGACGATCCCTATACGACATTGCTACTTTAGGTAAGTTATATTTAAAATTGAAAAAAAATATGATTCGATTATATACAATTTTATATATAATCGAATCATATATAATCGATTCAATATACAATCGAGTCTGTATATAATCGAGTTCGACCTGTACTGGAAGCCGCCATTTTGGAATCCGAAATGACGTCGGGGGTCGTTATCCTGCCTCTAGATTTCACTCCGTTTCGAAAATACCCATATTGGATGGTATGCGACGTTGTATTATTTGTTGTTTTTTTTTGGCCACCAAAAGCCCAGGTGGAATCTGTTCCGAATGACTATTTTGGGATCATATCTCCATAACACCCAAAACCATAAAAATGGCCTGTGAATATAATTCTATAAACTTTGAACCAATAGTAGTAAGATTCCATTCAAATATTTATAAAATTCCTTCGTTTTGGAACATATCTCCGAAAAACCGGATTTCCGGCAATGAGAATATTCTTCCAGTATAAAACTATGAAATTTCGTCTTGTGAAACCGAAAAAGGTACCTGGGCACCCCATCGAGCACATAACGGTTGAAGAAATATTTTTTAAGAAGCATTAAAAAATATAAAATACGAGGTTGGTTTTGTGAAAATAATCTGCCAAAACAAGTCTACTTTGTGATTTTAATTTAGTTAAACTAGACTGTTTTTTTTACGAATACATTGCTTATGTCTGATTTCTAGACTCTGTTAACGGTAATGTTCATTTGGGCTCCTCCTGGTACATTCGAGAAAAGCATGTATTGAAAAAAAATACCATTTTAGTAAAAGCTGAAAATCAAGGAATTTTATTTTTGAAGTTGACAAGAAACCCGGATTCATGTCTGCTATTACGGCGCGTAAAATGCTAAATAAGAATGTTTTTAGTAAAAAAATATCAACTGGCATTAATGAATTCATTAATCTGACATTTCCATGCAGTTAGCTCTGCAACGCTTAAAATCTCACTGGAGCGCGCGCGTCGGTGAGTTTATCTTCATTCGCCTTGGTGAATTTGGGAGTAGTTTTCTACGCTGTAGCGCAGCCCAGCGTTGAGAGCTTTTTATTTGTTTTTTTTTTTCACACTCACTGTCGCGCACGTACACAGAAAGCGTGGTGGGCACAGACAGGAGAGAAGCGCTCTCGTTACAGTTCGAAGAGTGTGAGGTGAAACTGGAATTTCTCTTTATCGCACAGAGGATACGGACAATTCTGCATACAAATTTTCACTTCAATCGGCTCGGTAGTTTTCGAGCCTATATAAATCAGACAGACAGACAGACAGACCGGACTGCATTTTTATATGTATAGATTAAAACATCAATATTCAAGAACCTAAAGAGTGAATATACATCTATTGGATTGAAGCGTTCATGTAAATCTATTTTTACAAAAAAAAGTTTGAATGAGAAAGGCTGGGTCTGACCGCTAGGTGGATTAATTTAGGTTTTGTTGCAATTTTTAATAATTATAATTTTATTCCCACATTTATGTGTTTTTCATTTGCTTTTCATCAGATTGACGCAGATGCACCAAGTTTTTATTATACGCTAAACAAAGATAGGAATAGACTAAGTTTATTCAGTCTTCTAGAATCGGAAGAGGTTAGTATGAGTAAAAATGTTTGTTTTTTTTTTGATGTGGAAATGCTGAGGAAAATATTAAACGGGGAGTTTTGGAAAAAGATGCATCCACCAATCTTATTTGAGTATATCTTTTTAACTTACAGATTATCGTCATTACGTAATTTGCATGTTATCAAAAATATTATAATGCCAATATACACTGAAAATAAATCGCACGTTAATCCCTGATGCTCTTCACATATGAGTGTCAATAAACGAACCTAATCATTTTTTTATGTCGATCCATATCGATTTTTATTGTAATCCACGTTATTTTAACGTGTTTTGGCATTTGACGTGTGTAGCCATTAAAATCCGAGTGTAAAATGATTGCTTCTGGTATGCATGACATGTCAAACCGAAGTGTAAGACACTTGATTTTGTGCTATGAACTAAAACTCAAGTGTATTCCACGTAGATATGAAATGTTTCATCTATTAGCACAGAAGTAAGTGGAATCCACTTGGCAGTAACGTGTCGATTTTTTACAGTGTAGTTCACCTCCGAATTTCCCACATAATTTCGGAAAGACTCATAGGGAACACCCCCTTTTGTGGTGAAAAAGGTAACTAAACTCATTGCACAGTGGTACAGTAACGCCATTCAGGCGGACATGAGCTTTTCGATGTGATTTTGTGGTTTTGAAACAAAAGTTTCTTCTAAGAAGTTGTTGCTTATAGTTAGTCCTTTATTTATGTGAAAATGAAAATTAGGGTGGCCCTAAAATCAACGAAACAAAATAACTTAACATTTTTATTTGAAGAAATATTGTATACATTCTTCGGCAGAGTAGTAAATCAACTAATTATAAGCAACTTCGTTATTTTTTTTTTTTGTAGCTATTAAATTTACCGATTTAGAGCAATTCGACGTAACTGACCTAGGGTTCCAAAAAACATATTTTTTGCTTTATTTTTTCAGTTCAAATGTAATAACAAAGTTTTCTTCGATTAACCGTAAGAACACAAAAATACGCAACTTTTGACGGAAAAACATTGTCGATATGTTGTATAGGTAAAGAGTTTTTTTTTCAACAAAATGTTCAATAAAAACATATTTTTAAGCTCTTGAAGTCATCCGAAGAATACTCTGTTATTAAATTTGAACTGCAAAAAACTGGTTTTTCGAAACCCACTCTAAGCTACTTACGTAAAACTGCTCTATGTCGGTCAATTTGATAGTCACAAAAGAGTTTTTTTGTTGCTTAAAACAAGTATACAGAATGTATACAGTTACTCCTGCAAATAAAAAAGTTATTTTTTTTATTTCGCTGATTTTAGGACCACCCTAATTTTTATTTGCACATAAATAAAGGACTAGCTATAAGAAACAACTTCTTAAAAAAAATTATGACCCTAACCCAAAAATCGCATCGAAAACCATGTCCGTCTAAATTGCCTTACTGTACCATTGTGCATTGTTGTTGCATTTCTGTGAGCGTGTGACCCACATCTTTGGCATCACGCCATGTTTCAACGGCTAACATTTCAACGTATATGTAAACGAGATAGCATATCACAAATGAGATTGAGCCCAGGACATACATCCATTGTTATTCACTGTTATTCGGTATAGGGATGTCAATAGCTTGGTGTGACCGATATTCTTACACATGAAACTGAAAATATTCAATTTTAGACTTAGTTGACTCAATTTCATACTTCCACAGAAAAAAAATACAAATCATGTAAAAAAATTACTTATTACAGATTTCGTACGTAATTCCGGACTAGGAAAGATAAAAAGAGAAACCTACGACGACGTGCTAGTGTAGGGTTACATCAACAATGTCTCTAGTTGAATCTTCTATATAATATGCTTGTATTTAACAACGAATGATCTGTTTATACTGAGATACGAGCCCGCAACCTTCCGCTCTGTACCAATTAGTATAAAATACACGGCTAGTTTGTGCTTGGTGGTAAATGTCAAATACTCAAAACACTCGTAGTGAAGAAATCTTCTAAACCTAATGTTTTGAAATAAAATACTAGAACTTTCTTAACCTTGATAATGAACTTTGAGTTCGTTATGCGAACGATATTTCTGCATGCTTTTTTAGCCATCCTTAACACAACAATAAAATACCACTCTTGATTTTTTTGCAGACATTTAGATTTTGTGTTCGGTTCTGTATTGGGTTTGAGGTTGCAAAAACAATAACAACAACAAACGTACCAACCGTGAAACGTCACCCATGTACTGCCTCATACGTAAGCGAACTTCATTCTCATTATAAAATTCACAATAATTCACCCATTTGGGTAATATTATTGTCAAAAGTTATTCGTTTTCTAACGTCCTGTGGAACAAAATCAGAAGTGGCGCTCCTAGCGGTCGAAAAGGTGACTAGCGCTTCTGTCATTTCCAATGTGTCTTCATGATTTCACGTGAGTGAACTATATTGGTATTATAAGATATTTGATCTGGCCTTATTAGACTGGATATATCTGGTATAATACATAAACGAAAAGAGTATGTTAGTTCGCAAATTTAAACCAGATATTACTAATTGCAAAACCGTCAAGCCCCTCAACCTAGGAGAGGGGCTTTTGTTTCCTGCACGATTCTGGATTTTAATTAGTGCGCTGAAAAAAATTATCGCGTGGCTTCGGTAAAAGCATTGTCGGTGCGGTGGGAGATTGCTTAGCAAACACTTTGGCACAGTGGTGACGATAGCAGATCTCGACTGCAGCAGACGGACACGTGGAGAGCGGAAACCATCCTGGTGGCATACGGTGCGACAATAAACGGACGGCCGCTGAGATCTTTGTCAGCAAGAGTGGCCATTGGGCACGGACATTCCGTGCTAACCGACCGGGTGAGATACCTGTTAAGTCGGTGCAACCAGACAGCGCAGGAGAGCAGTGACGGAGTTTATCGCCATTCATCGGTGCTCAAAAGGGACACGCAACCGGCTCAATGGCAACAGCGATTAGCCAGGTTTGAGGCGGAGGAACCGCTGGCATTCGATGCAAACCAGCGCCTTGACGTGGAATCAACGACGGCTTAGCTCGAAAGGCGGATGCGGCGCAGATTGCCTGTAAGCGTGTTACGGTTCACTACGGATCTTTTAACTTGGAGTGATACGCTTCACCACCAAACTACCAAAGGGTCGTTACACGCGGTCTCTTAGAGAAATCTCAAGTGGCGGGGCGGACTTTCACCCCTCAATACGCCTCTGGTCACTGAGCGTGTTCAGGTGAAATATCACGGATACCGAGAAGCGGACAAACTTTGCCTAAAGGATTAATTTTATTTAATTTAACACAAAACAACTAGAATTAGGCTGACCTTACATTTAATTTTTATTTTATTTTTTTGATTTTCAAGGGGGGGGGGTTAATACTAAAGACGCTTACTTGTTTGACATATTTATTCTCACTAATGGACTTCACTAAACGTTGCGGCCGGGACGAACGGTGGTCGACATGCTGCTACTCTGCAACCAGGAACGAGACGAACAGGAACGGGCACCAACGGCGATCGGCAAGACTTCCAGAACGGGGTAGCGGGTGGTCTATCAGCTACACCGGCAACCCGGCCAAATTACAAGCGGCCTTAACGTTTCGGATCCGGGAGGGATTTAGCACTGTCGCGGGTTTGCGTACACAATGGCCAATTCGACCCATTGTTCTTCTCCACGTGCACTATGCAGGATTTCTTCCGGGGACACTACACTGTCACTCCACTCGACTGGTCCGGCCAGAGATTAACGTTCGTGTAGTATACTGGCGGACCGGATCTTCTGATCCCGTTTTGTCAACCGAAAACTCTGGGTAAACGATTTGCCGAATCACGCTGCCGCGCAGGACTTACTCCTCGGACCGATTTTCAGAAAAGCCTCGTTTGCGCCATCGCGCCTCAATTTATTACCCCAGTGGGACGTTGGTGTTCGTGATTTCGTTGACAGCTCCCAGCATTCGATACAGCACGGCGGGCTAACAATATTTTATGCTAGGTTGGTGTCCCCTCTTTTATGGTAGTGTACACTGTTTAGTTGCATGCACGACTTACACTTCTAACTGAATTTCCTTAATACTATGTTTAATTCTCCCTGAACCTAAAATAAATTAACAAATATTTTACATGCAACGAGAAAGCAAACATTGAAAATGAATAATATTCAGAAAAGTATGTATATATCTCGGGACACCAACTCAGGGCTACTAGGTATAGAATAAACATCCCTTAAACACGCAGGCGTGGAGGACTGACATTTATCTTATATCTAGACATTTACTGACAATATTCACGAAAATGACAATATTTTGTGTTGTGTCTAATCCTAGCTGGCCCAGTGACCAAAAGTCAATTGTGATCCGACAAAGTAGATCACAATCTTCCCAGAACCGGGAAAAAAAACCGAAGGGTTTTTTTATACTGCAAACTTCTGATGCGACTACTGCTACATAAAAGTCCGGTCAATTCGTGAAATGATTTTTCATGTTAGACAGAGGAGCTCTTTCCCACTAATTGTAAGACTCTGAGGAAGTGAGCCTGTCCATCATCGGTCCTGCAACTACAAATGCGACTACTTCTTTCTTAGCGTCAGGTCAATTCGTGAAATGATTTTTCATGTTAAACAGAGGAGCTCTTTCCCACGAATTGTGTGACACCTCGAGAGTGAGCCTGTCCTTAGTGATGGGAAATATCGGGCAAAATCGTCAACAATAGTATCCATGCTTTTATCGATATTATCGATAAATTATTGCAAAAGCAAGGATAATGTTTGTTCACTTGTGAATTTTACCGAAGTCTATTTGGCCAGTCGAGAATTGGGAACAATAATTGGCTGTTTTGGATAACTACTTTATGATATTCAGCAAGTGCAAGAAATAATTCGCATACTTTGTGCCACCTGAACTGCCGCCTGCGACTTATCGATAATTATCGTTAGCGCTGAAGTCTTACGATTTTATCGATATGAAACAATTATCGATATTAACGACAAATATCGATAACTTTCCCATCACTAATCCGCATCAGTATACTTAAATGCGAAACATGAAAATCGACATGTCGCTCTTCGCATATCCATCCCATATCGATTTTTTATGATTTTGACTTTTTCATGGGAATCTGTTTAGAATCATCTCAAGCTTTTAAAAAAATGATAAAATAGTAAACTTTGTTCGTGAAACATGGAAAATCAAAACCCGTTTGTGTTGTCCTATGTCGAAAATAGTCGCATAACAGTCACGTTCATTTTATTGATTGTGTGGGGGCTAACTGATGTCCTGAAGTGTCCTTTTT
This sequence comes from Wyeomyia smithii, assembly GCF_029784165.1. Lineage (NCBI taxonomy): Eukaryota > Metazoa > Arthropoda > Insecta > Diptera > Culicidae > Wyeomyia > Wyeomyia smithii. The sequence goes on along the minus strand of NC_073695.1, from coordinate 162,035,886 downwards.
TGAACCATGCTATGCAATGGAAATGCTCATCATTCTGAATTAAACTCTAATCATACTCATTTTACACAATAAATTTAATAATTTTCTTGCATGTCGCGCTATTTGCATATTACTTACTCGTTTTATCACATATGTTTGAAACTTCTCCCTTCTCTTAAAAATGTGTACGTAATTTTTAAACAAACCTATATTTTTATACCCTCTTGTTACACATTCTTCTTGTAAACCATCTCCCTGCGGAAAAATCAATTTTTACGTCGAAAAAAGGTCCACGAACTCTCATTACTCTCCAATTGTGATGCACATTGAAAATCGATCTGTTCTCGAACCCTATTTGATAGTTTCATCGTTCATAGTTTCAAGTATAGTTGATGAATTGTAATTAAAGTTTAGACGACTGGTGATACAATATGGCATCACCCGCGGGAAAAGGGGTAATAAATAATTGATAATTATGACAAAAAAATGGGAAAAGTAGGGTATCGGACTATTTCGGTAGCAGTTTTCTTCGACGGGTTGTGCAATAGAATGATGTAGAAAACCTGCCAAAGAAAACTGCTGCCGAAGTTGTCGGATACCCTGAAGCAACACTTATCGTTAGGAAACAGTTATGCGAAGATAGTTTAAAGGTAATTATACTGTCTGCTCTGTTTGCGACCTTTATGAAACAAACCAGATAAGTTGTGGATCAAAGAAAGTGGCTAGGTTTTAGTCACAAGAAACTCGTCCATAAATTGGATACGGTAAAAAACAAAGCCTTGGTGCTACATTCCGATTCGTAATTTGACCTTCTTTTTTTTTATACACAGACTTCGCAGCCGGCTGTTTAGTGTACAGGACAATTGCGGGGCAGATAGAGAGGCAATCAAAGAACAAACTATGGCCAAAATGAACCCCTCAACAGAATGATGTCATGCTTTAACAAATATTGTGAATTAATCGATATAACACTTAAGGAAATATTTTTTTCAAGATTTGCCAGTTAAGAACGAATTGTAAACAATATGGTCTACTTATGATTGACGACGAATAAAATAAAATAAAAATAAAAAGATAACCTCCAACACTTCAAACCTCCAATGCCGATTGGAACAAATCTGGTTACAATAAGAAGTTTATTCGTCCAACGTCATGGATATTTCAACAATCATTCGTTTTCATCGTTTTCAAACTATGTTGGTTTACTTTCGAGAAAAGTTTTGCTATTCAATAGTGGGTTAGTAACGAAAAGCTGAAATTCAAAAGGCTGAAACCCGAAAGGTTGAAACTCGAAAGGCTGAATGCACAAAAGACTGAAACCACAAAAGGCTGAATGAACGAAAGGCTGAAACATGAAAGGCTGAAACTTTTGTAACTTGAATCATAATCGTTGAGAAATTCGGACACATGGATAACAAACCATTATAAGGTAACAGAGTTCAATGTTTAAGTATTACCGTTACCGTGCCTAACTCTGGTCCCCGTGGTTTTGTGGTTAGCGATGTCGGTCGGCTAGCTCTCACACACGGTTGTGATATCAGGTTCGATTCCCGATCAGGTCGAGGATCTTTTCGAGCTGGAAATTTTCTCGACTCAGCACTGGGGCACGGTGTATCGTTGTACTTATCCTTCAACATGCAAAATGTGCCGCAAACAATATCGATAACGAATTCTCTCAACTAATCTAGTTGATCGAGACCGCATTAGCCCCCCAGGCTAGCGTGCGATATTGTTGTTGTTGTGCCTAACTCTGCGCAGTTCCTAATTCTGCGCAATTTTTGTTATACTTATGTTTTATTGTATTTTTTGTAACTATGAGCATAATATTTTATTTTTCTTAAATAGAATTATTGATTCTGTGTCAGTGGTCACAATAATATCAAGAATACATGCGAATAAAAGAACCCGTTTGTGTTGTCCTATGTCGAAAATAGTCGCATAACAGTCACGTTCATTTTATTGATTGTGTGGGGGCTAACTGATGTCCTGAAGTGTCCTTTTTTGAACCATGCTATGCAATGGAAATGCTCATCATTCTGAATTAAACTCTAATCATACTCATTTTACACAATAAATTTAATAATTTTCTTGCATGTCGCGCTATTTGCATATTACTTACTCGTTTTATCACATATGTTTGAAACTTCTCCCTTCTCTTAAAAATGTGTACGTAATTTTTAAACAAACCTATATTTTTATACCCTCTTGTTACACATTCTTCTTGTAAACCATCTCCCTGCGGAAAAATCAATTTTTACGTCGAAAAAAGGTCCACGAACTCTCATTACTCTCCAATTGTGATGCACATTGAAAATCGATCTGTTCTCGAACCCTATTTGATAGTTTCATCGTTCATAGTTTCAAGTATAGTTGATGAATTGTAATTAAAGTTTAGACGACTGGTGATACAATATGGCATCACCCGCGGGAAAAGGGGTAATAAATAATTGATAATTATGACAAAAAAATGGGAAAAGTAGGGTATCGGACTATTTCGGTAGCAGTTTTCTTCGACGGGTTGTGCAATAGAATGATGTAGAAAACCTGCCAAAGAAAACTGCTGCCGAAGTTGTCGGATACCCTGAAGCAACACTTATCGTTAGGAAACAGTTATGCGAAGATAGTTTAAAGGTAATTATACTGTCTGCTCTGTTTGCGACCTTTATGAAACAAACCAGATAAGTTGTGGATCAAAGAAAGTGGCTAGGTTTTAGTCACAAGAAACTCGTCCATAAATTGGATACGGTAAAAAACAAAGCCTTGGTGCTACATTCCGATTCGTAATTTGACCTTCTGTTTTTTTATACACAGACTTCGCAGCCGGCTGTTTAGTGTACAGGACAATTGCGGGGCAGATAGAGAGGCAATCAAAGAACAAACTATGGCCAAAATGAACCCCTCAACAGAATGATGTCATGCTTTAACAAATATTGTGAATTAATCGATATAACACTTAAGGAAATATTTTTTTCAAGATTTGCCAGTTAAGAACGAATTGTAAACAATATGGTCTACTTATGATTGACGACGAATAAAATAAAATAAAAATAAAAAGATAACCTCCAACACTTCAAACCTCCAATGCCGATTGGAACAAATCTGGTTACAATAAGAAGTTTATTCGTCCAACGTCATGGATATTTCAACAATCATTCGTTTTCATCGTTTTCAAACTATGTTGGTTTACTTTCGAGAAAAGTTTTGCTATTCAATAGTGGGTTAGTAACGAAAAGCTGAAATTCAAAAGGCTGAAACCCGAAAGGTTGAAACTCGAAAGGCTGAATGCACAAAAGACTGAAACCACAAAAGGCTGAATGAACGAAAGGCTGAAACATGAAAGGCTGAAACTTTTGTAACTTGAATCATAATCGTTGAGAAATTCGGACACATGGATAACAAACCATTATAAGGTAACAGAGTTCAATGTTTAAGTATTACCGTTACCGTGCCTAACTCTGGTCCCCGTGGTTTTGTGGTTAGCGATGTCGGTCGGCTAGCTCTCACACACGGTTGTGATATCAGGTTCGATTCCCGATCAGGTCGAGGATCTTTTCGAGCTGGAAATTTTCTCGACTCAGCACTGGGGCACGGTGTATCGTTGTACTTATCCTTCAACATGCAAAATGTGCCGCAAACAATATCGATAACGAATTCTCTCAACTAATCTAGTTGATCGAGACCGCATTAGCCCCCCAGGCTAGCGTGCGATATTGTTGTTGTTGTGCCTAACTCTGCGCAGTTCCTAATTCTGCGCAATTTTTGTTATACTTATGTTTTATTGTATTTTTTGTAACTATGAGCATAATATTTTATTTTTCTTAAATAGAATTATTGATTCTGTGTCAGTGGTCACAATAATATCAAGAATACATGCGAATAAAAGAAAAAAAAATCTGAATTGTCAATACGATCAACGTCGCAAACACCTTTGTTCGTAGTAACGAAAAGACAACGGCAGGAAATAATTTTATTCATTTCCTCTTAAAACGAGTGCAACGATTTAAACAAACATCGTAGTTGGTAATAAAAGTTAGTATTAGTCATGATTTAGGTAAAATGAAATATTAGCTCACGCTAAGTAGCGCATAGTACTGAAAAAGTGCAAAAAAATATTGCGCAGATTTACGCACCAAATTTGTTTTTTGTGTTCCTAACTATGCGCAGTTTTACAGAGATGAATTCTGGCAAAATTAGGCGAGGCGGAAGCACATGCAATATGATAAGAACAAAATGCTTGCGAATGTGGACAAGGTAAGAAAGGGCTTTTCCATACGCCGAGCCGCAAGGAAATATGGGATTCTCGAAAGCACACTTCGTGCAAAGTTTTCAGCTGGTGTTTAGTTGAACTCTGCGACGCGTTGCGGGAGGCCAAAAGCGTTCACAACGCAAGAGGAAGGCCGGATTGTCGATTGAATTATTCAGATAGCGAGAGCTGGATTTCGGGTGGATTCTCAGAGGTTAAAGACATCTGTGGCACATTACCTTAAATCGATTGGGCGACCTAGTTTCGTTGGAACCCGTCTGCCGGCAGAAATCGTCAATAGTACTCCGGATGGCTGGTCTATTGAGAAAAATGTATCGGTGGCATGAGTTTTTTTATGAATATTTAAAAAATGTTCTCCACCCATGGCTACTGCGATACAAGGTAGCTCTTCCCATTTTACTTTTCATAGATGGCCATAAATCGCACGTTTCTTTTCAGACCACTGAGTTTTGCAAGGTGAAACGTAGCACGTGAAAAGAAAAAGCAGTTAGTACAAGAGAAGCGCCAAAAACAAACATTAACGAAGGCTTCAAATGATGGAAAAACTTCTACAGAAAATGTTTAAATTACTTTCCTTTTAAATAAACAATTTTGTTAAAACAATCAATGTTATTTTTTGGCTGCGCAGAATTAGGAACAAAACTGCGCAGGATTAGGAAAATGCTCAAGCAAGTGCGTAGAATTAGGCACCAAACAAAAATTTTCTTCTCATACTGTTGTTTTTGGCTAGGGTTTGCAATCCCGGGAATTACCTTTTCCCGGGATTCCCGGATCCCGGGAATAGACATATTGATTCCCGGGATCCCGGGATTCCCGAGTTCCTCGAAAAATTTTCCATACAATATTGAAAGAAAACTAAATATCGTATCAAAACAGGAAAATTACGTCGTAGAAGTGTGAAGCAGCTTTAAAGTGTGCATTATACGAAGCAAATATTTGCTTGAAATGACGATCAATATTTGCTTGCCGTGTTATATCAAATTAATTGCTTAAATTATTTGTCAAAAATTTCTGCTGTCTTATTCAGTAAACGAAAAATTGAGAAATATTGTCTTCATCTATGTTATTTTTCTGCTAGTCTTTTTTTGCTAGTGAGTTTACTACTAAGCGGATAGTTGCTTGATTTTTTCTTCGTTTATTGACAAAAAAAATTGAAACCTGTAAATTGATAAAAAAAATTGAAACCCGTAAATCAATGCGACCAGAAATAAATAAATTAGTAAAACTCAGTCAGTGTAACTCTGGTCGTGGCCGCGATATCACATTATTTCATATGCATTCAAATGCTCTAAAACCTGCCTGTCAAACACTCTTCAACAAACTAAAAGTATTGGTCTCTTCAGTTTCTAATGAAATGTAGCAAGAACTGGGATCGGTGATTTAGAAGTATTCTAGAAATCAGACACCAACGGTGATTCAGCGCTCTTAAGCAAAGTTTTACAGAAGGGAATTACATTATTTGGGTTTAACGGAAAATTGTCAGCGAATTTGAGGCGATTGTTCGACGGCATAAAAACCCTGAAACCTACTCTTCTGCTAACATTGGCTACAAAAATCAATCATGAATTTCTGGAGTGAACTTTAATAAATAAAATATAAAATAAATAAAATTTTTCATGCGAACTAATAATGAAATTGTAATCAATTGTTCAATACCTTTCATTAAAAAACTTTATTTGAAATCTCATTTTTGCTAAAAATTTTTTTCCATTCCCGGTTCTCGGGAACTCCCGAGAAATGAGATTTTTCGTTCCCGTTTCCCGGTAAATCTATTTCCGGGAATATTGCAAACCCTATTTTTGGCTGTACATGTGTCTAACTTTTTTTCTGTATTTTCGAAAGTCATACAACATGTGGGACCTATTATTTATTTGAATGCACGTAAAAAATCTGCGAACTAGGGTTGAACTTTTGAAATTGTCTAAACTGCGCAGAATATGGCACCTTCACGGTAACTGGTTTGTGCAATGGAAAATTAATTTTCGGTAACATTTGAATCTATACACACTTGACTCTTGTACACGTTTCCTAGATGATTCAGGGCGAAACGGCCAAAGGCCGCGAGTGTGCGCCGGGCTCTGCGGGGGGGCAGCCCCCCCGCAGAAATCACCTCTGTATAGGTTCGTTCGTTTTCCCAGGTCTACTGACTCGTAGGGGTGATCCCCTAGTTTAGTCCGAACGAGCGATAGCGAGTAAGGACAGCATACATCTCGGACAATCTAGTCGGCCGTAGGCGGTGTGAATTTCAGCCTTATGATTTTTCAGCTTTTCGTGATTCAGTCTTTCGTGTTTTCAGCCTTATGTAGCTTTCAGCCTTTCGTGTTTCAGCCTTTCGTAGTAGACCCTTCAATAGTAGCTCAATTTAAAAACAATAAATTTATAAGGTACGATGTACCCTTTAAGTTCGAGTCTCACAGAGTTTATCTGTTTGCCTCTATTTCTTCTTCTTTCTCTTTATTTTGTTTTCCATACTAATATAACACTACACGCAAAGCGCTCCATAGCATATACTGCCGCGCATAGCAAGTCAATCCCATTTGCATTTTTACCAAAATTGAGTTGATACGCGGAAATGGTGCCTAGCTATGCATAGTCTCGTAACAATAGATGGACTTAACAACTTTGTTTTGAATAGCTTCGGGAAAACATCCAAACATATTGTCCCATCTCATTAGAAGCAACGGTATGAAATCATACAAAAACACGTTTTTCTCGGCTTGCTGGAAATGTAAATGGGACTGACATGCTATGCGCGGCAGTATAGCTGATGCTATTTCTTCGCAATGCTTCACTCTAGGTACAGCTGACCCCTCTGGCAAACCAGCAAACTTGTGTGGCGGTGCTTTTACGAAGTTGGAACACTCGCCTCCGGTGTTTCTACGAAGCTAAAGCCCTCGACTACGGTGGTTGCCGAAGTTTGAAACACCCGTGCCGAAACTATAGCACGGACACTGGCCCCGGTGGTTCGGCTGTAGCTTTGCATGTGGCGACACTCAGTGGTAGTCGCAATACACACCGTGTTGTGTTTCAAATATGCCATCAGTACAGAGCGTGGTTTGGACATGGCTGAGCAGAAGAAACCAGTACGCTGTATGGTCTAGTTTATATCTGAAGCAAAAACGCCTCATAAAATCTAATTTATTAAAATCTGAATCTATGGAAGGGTTACAAAATTGAAGAGTTGCTTGAGATAACTGATATGCTTGACAGGTTCTCACCTAGCATGTAAATGGAGATGGGCGGACGCTGGTCTGCAAGGGTGAAAACTGATGAATTACAAATACAATTTTTCAGGTTTTAACTTTTTCTCAGAGTTACATGTTTAGACCCGATTTGAAGAAATAATGTTTTACGCATGAATTCGCAAAGTAACACTTTTTCATGGTTTCTTTTAATAGTTTAATTTTGAAGTGAATCAAACCCTAGAATCAAACAGTAATAAAATAGGTAAATCAAAAAGAAACAAAATAGACTGTAACAATCATTCTAAAATTAACAAAAGTTAATCGTTTATATATATTTTATCGAAGTACTGTAATCCAAAAACTAACGTAATTTAAACAAGTAATTACACATTTATAAGTACTCACATTTTTAGCTGTATTTTTCGCATCGCTTCACAACTGTAAACATAACGAAATGTCGAATCCATATTCAAATATAAAACAAGACGGTTTCGTTTTTATCCGAAAGTCACAAATAAACTATCAAAATGCTTGTATCTTTCAAACCCGAGACTTTTAAACTGCCGTAATAATGTAAACAACAATGTAAATAGAACTACAACCTGATAACAAACAAAATATAGCACGCTCATACTTTTTTATGCTAAATAGAGTAGAAGGTAACACCCGCTTCCACTGAAAGGGATTTCTCACGTGAACCGAGAAAAAAAAGTCAAACAGTATTCGGTCGGACAGAGTTAAGGCCCAAACATAATAGATACGCGCAGACAGACGTCCAAGCTGAGTTCCAAACTTGTGTAAAGTTTTTTTGTAGTAGCAATCTGTAACCAGATAGCGCTACCAGTACCGCCAGCCTCGTGCACCAGCGAAAAAAAAATGTATTGTAGCGATAAGGTCACCAGGCGGCGCTAGTGTACAAGTGATTTATAACGCAATTTATTTTGAAAATTTACACGGAAATTTTGATCAATGTTGTTCTTGCTTGGACGTCTGTCTGCGGTTAAAGTTTTGACGACTGTCACTGAAAAGTTCCAATCGAACTGTCAAAACTCGTTCCAATCGAACATAAGAATGTTTGGCATGTCAAATTTGTCTTAGAAAATGGGAAGTATTGTGATTAAGCAATAGCAAAATGCGAAAAAAGAAATGAAACTAGAATATAACAAAAAACAAAACATTGAATTCCAAAAATCTTCACGGTATTTTATTTTTTAAATGGTTACAAAATCATAACGCCATAGACCTCCTTTCTATTGTCTCTGATCTTTTGCTTCTGATGATTTTTAATTTTGTTTTTCCTCACTATTGACAACTGGATGAGATCACATACATAAGATTATATGTGGTGAGATTCTGAGTTACTACGGCTGTTGGTGATACATGGAATTTTGAACGGACATTATGTAGCTTGTTTGGAGTGAGCGTAATCAATCGACATATTATCCGGTGTCTCACTGAGCCACAAACTTATACACAGGTCCCGGTAACTTTTAGTGCTTATTCTCCGACGCGAAGCATAAATCATCGTGATTAAAGTGGAACTGCAAAACATTCTTTTTATTCGGATTGATAAATACAACTAAGTTAGAAGAACTGAAGCGTGCTGCTGTTAGACAAAAAGCAAAAATGAACGAACTAAAAAAACGGCTCAGAAGAACTAAAGTGGATTTGCAGACACTACAAGAGCGACCGATGGATTGCAAATTTTATACAGGATTAGATGATTTTCGTATTATAAATTTGATATTTCAAATAATTCGTCCGCATATGCTTGTTCCCCTTAATCTCGCAAAAGAGCGGGTATTTTTGATGACTCTACAGAAGTTAAGATTTAATTACTTCTATAAATGTTTGAGCATTTCTTATGAAGTTTGTCCTGCTACGGTTTCCAAATACTTTTTCTCTACAATTTTGCCAATGTACAATGTATTGCACAATGTAATTTTTTGGCCGTCTGGAGAAGTTTTGAGGAAACACACTCCTCAATGCTTCAGAGATGCCTTTGGCGACAGCATAACAGTAATCATTGACTGTTTTGAAATAAGAGGAGAAAAGCCTGCAAATCCAATAGCTGCAGCTAAACAGTGGTCTGATTACAAGAAATCAAACACCTTAAAGTACCTAATCGGAATAAGCTCTAGTGGATCGGTTATTTTTGTTTCGAAAGGCTATGGTGGCCGTGCTTCAGATAAAACAATTGCCACGACTTGTGGGTTCTTCGACAAGATTTCAGAAGGAGACATCATTATGGCAGACCGTGGTTTTTTAATTGAGGAGGCTGTTAGGGAGAAACAGGCTTTATTGAATATACCAGCTTTCAGAAAGAATGCAGGACATCTTTCCACAATCGACATTGAAAATACAAGAAAAATCGCAAATGTCAGAATACACGTAGAACGTGCAATAGGGCAAACACGAGAAAAATATCAAATTCTGAAGAAAAGCGTTCCAATGACGTTAATGACAAGGAAACACAATAATGTGATGGTCATGGATATGATAGTGTTTTATTAGCTGTTCTTGTGAATCTTTGTAAATCCGTTGTTAATTAATACCAATTCAAAACGATTAATTTGAATTAAATAACTTATTTTATGAGCAATATAACTCTTAAAATTATTTCCTGAATATTCTTACGCTTTTCAACCGTTCAGCGTTTTCATGTTGTTTACTGTAAAACTTCGCTAATAGTTCTGGTAGAATAATAGCTTTGAAGAATGTGGTCGCTTTCATTTGCATGTCTTGCCAATAACTTGAATCTCGGTTTACTTGAAGGAGAAGATCAGCAATTTTCGTCCATACGTAAAAATAACCGAATCCAGCTTCAAGCAATGCAATCTGCATCTGCACTTGGGCATAATAAGCATGAGTTTTAACCATTTCAAAACCTTCTTCGGTTTGTTTTAAGTAAGGTTGCTGAACTTTTGTCAGTTCTAAAATAATGTCGTTTTCATTTTTGAATAGAAATGGACATTTAATTTCAAGTGGTACTATATTACAACATTGGCAATAAAGTATTCCATCCGGAGAGGCAGCTAGTTCGGGATTTTTTTTATCAATGAATATACCTGATTTGATAATAGAGGAATTAGTTCCGAAACAGAATGGCCATTCTGTTTCGGACGAAATTTCAACACGGTATAAATCAGCTTTAAAGTTCGATTTTTCGAAATTCCTCATCTCCCAACTTCAGTTTATTGAGTAGATGCGGTTTATGCAATATGCAATATAACTCATTTTCGAAAAAAATGGTCCTTAGACGACTCTGTTCTAAAGGCCTAGAGTTAAAGTTTGGCCGACTGAATCTCCGTCGATCTGGCAGCCATTCTTAAATTTCAAAGAACTAGCAACATTGCAAAATATAAAAGTCATTACATGACTACTCGTATTGTCAGTTTCATAGTTTTTTGTTTAGTTTGTTTTGCTACATATAGTAGTGAAAAAATGAAGTGCTGTTTTCTATTTTGTTCAAATCGAATATCACGAAATTTTGAAAATTTTTAATTCCACACTAATAAAAATCATCGCTGAAAATGGCTTGAGTTTTGTGAATTACCGGAGGATTTTTTAATAACAGAAACGATACGTCTTTGTAGCGTAAGTTTGGCGTTTTGAAAACATTGTCCGTTCACAAAAAAATAGAACGCAGGCTATTTTCAAGAAAAAGAAGAAGCAACACCCGCAACCGCAGACATCTCAAACACTGGTAAAAAAGTGCTGTAAGGAATAGCAATCGATACACGTTCAACTGGGGATAGTAAAATGTTCGTAATTGAAATACAAAAATATCCGAATAAGTTTTATTCTCTACACCTCTACAACTCATTGGTGAATTAGAGTCTTTTTATTAGTTTCTTAGGTTTTCGTTTGTCTTGATCGAGCAAAGAATATCATATTCATCATCAAAGGCATGTACGATTTATTGCCATCAGCGATGAGCATCATTTCGCCTATTTGAGGATCGGTTAGTGAATATGGTACGGCAACATACTGGTTTGTTAAAGTTCGCATGCTTTTGTCGATTTGATGTATTTATCACAACAATGCCGTGGGTCGTGGGACAATTATGTCTAACATGTTATGGTAGTAATAACGCTACATGTTATGATAGTAATAAAGCTCATTTTTGAAGACGCAAGTAACAGACATAGTAACAATGCGCTGTACGCTTTTGCGGTACTGGAAAACATCTATGTTATCCAAGTGAACAAATTTCCAAAACAAGACTTTCTGGAGCTTAGGAATTCTCGAGCTGGAGCCAGTAGAAGTTATGGGGAAATTAGGCCTTTGAATTTCGTTTAGCGGTAGGGCTCAGAAGCTTCGGATTTTCGCTAGAAGTAAATTTTAAACATAGAAGGAGATGATGTTAACTGGTAATTTTAGTGATTTTAGTTCCGTGAACATTGAAAAAATAATGTGGTATTCATAAGACTAATTTTTTTCTGTATGAAACTGATGCCCACAGTCTTTTTTCCTTTTTCTTCGTCGAGATAAAGTGAAGGTAATAGTAAATTGTTTCGTAATTTTTCAGCCTTTCTGTCGATGTGAAAAACTTCACTATGTATCCGAGAATCGAACAAATAGCATTTCAATTATCTGAATTAGAAGGGGCTGCCTAAAGCCTAATTGGACCCTTCAACAAAACAATGTTAAGAAAAGTATTTTTAATACTGAAAGTTTTGAGCCATAAGCAAAGCATTGGTACGAATGTTTCCCTGTCGAAACTTTACCTTTCTGTTTATTGGATACAAACTTTACAGCCAATTAATTAGTATACAGGACAATGTCGGGGCTCGCGCGACGATCCTGTTGACACTAACAGTCTCTTCCAAACCGGGACTCGGACATACGGCGATTAGCTTGTTAAGCCAGTTTCGTATTTTGTGACCACAAAGGCTAAGCCATGGGCCAAACGCCAAAGTTACGTGACAAGTTGGTTGACCTCGAAATTAGAGCGGAGGCAACGCCATGGGGACCATTAAATATCGAAACAGTATTTTGCAAACAGCTCCAAATGGTCGAACTATAACAATACTGACGAAGTCCGAAACTTCAATTCGAAGCACAGGTCATATTTTTGTGAAAACTATGTTATATTGCATACTGTTTAAGCAACATCAAATAATGGATTATAACTAGTTTTTTTCGTAGAACATTCTGATTGCAAACCATATCAATGCGGCTCTGCTGCATAGTCAAGGGCAAGAAATCAAGGTGGCACTAATAGCGAATTTTTTTATTCCACCAGCTCACCTCGTTTTGACCTGGAAGCGCACTAACTGCTGTCAAAACCCTTCTTTATTCGCTCGATTTTGACCCAGTTTTGTCCTGGCGTGCTGCCCGAAGCGCACTGTAAAATATGTCAGCTTCAACCCACTACCGCACGTGCTAAGTTCGTAAACAATTATCTGACATCTCTTTCTTACTTGCGTTTTAAACGGCGATGACGTTTTATTATTCCTCGGCAGTTTTGCCCGCACACAGTGGAATAAAGAAATTCGCTATAAGTCAATGCTATTCAATTTCAATTGAAGTGAATTAAGAGTGCATACGCTTTGACAAACAAGTTCTTGAGTCGCATTTTTATCGGTGCTGTCTGAGATTGTCATTTTCGGTTGTCAGTTAGAGCGCAAAATTCTAATTTTTCTCTGAAATCACAATATTATCGGTGAAATCTTTTGCTGTTTGGGTGGAATTATTCCTAATTACACTCAAAATATTTTTCACGTTATTGTTACGTGAAAGTTCCTATACTTGTTCATTTTCTGTCATTTTGCATGATTTATGTGACAAACATAACATTCACGTGAAAATTACATGTATGTCATGCTTTATAACGTATCATCTACGTGAACTTGACAACGTCAAACATGATGTATAGCGTGAATTCTCTGTGCGAAAATATCCAGAAATCAAAATGGTGAAACGTTTGTCTGATTCAGTGTCAGAAGAACATAAACAAAATTTCTCGGTGATTTGCAAATAAGTGAATTTTTAGAAAATCTAAATAATATTCAGTCTTTAGCTTACAGGTTTCACACCGTTTTAGTTCGGTGGTGAAGGAGTTACCTAACACAAGCAACTTCAGCGGCTAGTAACCATCGCTGATGAATGTCGTAATATTTATCAGTTTTGATGTCGTTTCATTCATTTACGAATTTGTATACCCGAGTTTTATTACGCAATTTATTTCGATAATGTCTGATAACCATTTTTGATCTATTAAAAATTATAGAAATAAATAAAAAATATACATTGCATAAAACGTGATAGCCATCGGATACTCAAATGCTTCTCACTTTACCAGTAAATGAATTCTACGTGAAATTCACATGAAATGCATATGTCTACTGCATGAGATTCATAGGATAAATCATATCACCAGTTTATGATGAACTCAAATGACAATCACGTAAAATCTACGTGAAAATGACAGTGGAAAATATTCACATCACTTTTCCGGTAGTTAAAACGTGAAAAATATTTTGAGTGTAGAGGAGAGGCTTGGACACATGCCGCTCGAGTGGAGACTATTTTTTTTGGTTAGTTTATATTGTTTCCTGCTCTGTTTGGCCAATTTCAACAGAATAAATGAAAAGGAAAGCAAAATTAATATTTGAATACAAAAATGAAAGATATTTAAACCTTGGCGGAATTCATGGCCTACTCGAAAGTTGAGCGGGAGCAGAATATTTTCTTTGAAGTGTCTTCTCTTATTAATTTTCTCGCGAATTGATCCACAATGTTCAGTAATATTTTCATTAGCAGAACCATCAGGCGGTAGTTTCAAAGATGTTTGGTTCAATTCCTGACGGTTTTTGGACGTTAAAGTAGCACATGGATGAGCTGCCTGCAACTTAAGAGTTGGAACCCAATCGATATCAGTCGTACTTGTCAAAGCTGCTGGTTTTCCTGATTTAGGTTGTTGATTCCTGGTTAGATTGTTTTTTAGAAATTTTGTTAGAAATTAAAAACTACCAAACACAAAATGATCTGAACAGATGTGACTACAATTTTCACGGGACATAGGAATGGCTTTTTTTGTAATCCTTGCAATACTCTGCAGAAACGTACCATTCAAACGCGTAAGATTCGAAACTTGAAAAAAGCTCTTGGGATTCGCTTTACCCTGAATATATTTTGGTGGGCATTTATGTACAATGCACCAGAATTTCAATTTCGACATTTCTATTTCGAAGGCCGCGGGAAGTCACGAAAACTTAAAATAATTTACAAGCAATTTACTTTTTTTTAAATATGCAGCAAAACAAAGGGTAGTTGTCTTCTGTCAATTAACGTTCGTATTAAAAACAGCTGATCCGAACTGTCACGTAAAATGCTCTATTATATTTGCAATAAACACAAACAAGATCTGAGAAATAATATTGTATACTTACTCAACATTTTAGGTTAATCTGAGTATCACAGATTTCTACGGAATGATGATCAACCGCGAAACCTGTTCCTTTTACATCTAAACCGAAACACGAACAAAACTGATAGTGAAGCTTTCGTTATTTTGACAGTTCTATTTTTCGGAATCTCGGTAAGAGCTTTTTTGGTTCAACGAGATCTCGGTTAAACGATGTTAAGCTTCCGAGATTTGGTATTTTACTCGGAAATTTGCTGTTTTACGGATTTTTTCGGCAAACAAATTTACGGTATTCCGGTAAACACATTCGGTTTCCAATTTCTCAGTAATTTTGTTACGGAACAACGGTAAACGAAAATGTTTTCAAGTAGTTCGGTATTTTACTTTAAACATTATGCAGTTAAGTGTGTAGGCTTTTCGCATTTTGCTATTGCTAAATCACAATACTTCCCACACGCTCGTAAATAATGACTCATGAACTGAGCATCTCTGACTCAGTTTAGAACCTGAGTAACGTCGCATATAACGACGTCCATTTTGAGAGATGATTACGATGTGCTTCAGTTTGTGACATATGTTTTTTAATTGTGTGCGCCTCAGAAGGCATTATAACTGTTTACTTTTATTACAAGGTAATTATTGATGAACATGTGGTGTCGTTTATTGGCCGTGGCGGATTTCTAGCCAGTTATGAAACTGAACTGTACCCAAAAAATGAGTAATGTCGTACTCAAATTTTGAGTAATAATAACTCATTTTAAAGACGCCTAGTGTAACTCAGTTTTGAGTATTTGTGGAGTTACTCAATTTAAGAGTTGTTCCACTTTTTACGAAAATGCGTCAAATGTTACTCATTTTAGAGTTATTAGTTACGAGCGTGCATCTACAAACTTGACATATATCAAACATTCTTATGTTCGATTGGAACGAGTTTTGACAGTTCGATTGGAACTTTTCAGTGACAGTCGTCCAGACTTTAACTCTACACGCTCCTTTAATTTTACTCTAAATTGAGCATCTTTGACTCAGTTTTACATTGTTTATTAAAACGTCAAAAATTGAGTAAGTTTCTTTTACCGAACTGAGTAACAGTTACTCAGATTGTCATAATTCTCTGCTTTATTCTTTTTTTGAGTGGTATTGAAAACATTTAAAAACGTTTCGCTAAAAAAAAATTTGTTGTTTGAAAAAACGTGTTGTATTGTTGTTTGAAAAAAGTGTTTTTTATTAGTGTATTAGAGTTCCTCCAGATATGAGAATGGTTATGGATTTTTTGGCATGTGTACTATTAAAAACATGAAGTCACACTTCCTGGGTAACAGTGAACCGTATTGCTGCAGTTTTTAATGAAGCTGCTAAGGCAGAAGATACACTAATGATTTGATAAGATTTGTTTTTTATTACATATATGTAACTTGCGTGCATTTATATTCTGTCAGTTGCAGCCAATTTTCACTTCGCTCGGAGTGTAAACTCGTGAATTTCGCTTTACTTAAACTGTAAACTGCAGGCTGGTGAAATACTTACGTGTTCCACAAACGGGGTTTCACGACAAATTTCGCAAGCGAAAATCTACGCTTTTTCACTTCGCTTGGAACTGTAAACTATGCTTAAATGAGTAATATCATAAAAACTCTGTTCAGAGTAGGTTCACTTTTAACGAAAGTGAGTGACATCTCACTCAGTTTAGAGTTAAATTTGACGAGCGTGTAGGGCTTTAAAATAAACTCTGTTTTTATTCGAGTGCTCCACTTATACGGTTCTGGTGTAACACCACCGAAAAATGTAATCGACGTAGTTTTGATTGATAGACATAAAAATGCATGAAAATCAATAATACGAAACACCACTGATTTCTCTGCAATATTTTATTCGCAAAGAATAATGATTAAAATTGATTTGCAGTGAAGTGTGAATTAATGAAGAAGTATAATTACATTACCCTTAATTCCTGAAAAGTATATAGTGAAGAAAGTATTGTTCGAACCTATATAGAGTTTGTTTACGTTAACAGTTTATGAACTGCTTTAAGAACAAACGCAATGAGTGCTCATTTTGAAATGCTCGATAGCACTAATGATTGCAGCGATAATGCAACGTTACTTGGAATTACGCATCTACAAAAGGTTTTTTCTGAGTTCTTGCAAAATAAAGATTTACTTACCGATAAGGAAAAGGAATTACGATTGTACAACATGTTACCATTGTTCTGCAAATCGTTCAAGTCATGCCACTCTGAGGAACTATGCAACAAATTTCCTGATATTGTTCAGTACTGTCAGTTTTTATCCAAATTAATGGTAACGGAAATTGAAATACGGTACGTATGTCCTAGCATATTTAAAAATGCAATTTGTGTCCTTGTCTATGTCTGTCATAAATAATAAGAACGTAATGCCGAAACTATACCATCTCCGTTAAAACTATTGGCCATCCGAAAGTTATAAAAGGCATTATAAAAGAAAATAATTTAGAAGTAATTTTATTAGTTTTTTATATACATCGGATTTTTCAAGAACAACAAAAGACAAAGATAGACAATTATTGTTTTGTGATAGTTTCTTTAGATATTTATTACGTCCACTACTCTAGGTAAACCAATTGGTGGCTTCAAAATATTGTATATGCATGCTCACTATGGTTGAAATTTGAAAAAGAAAAAAAAATATCTAGATATTGGCTCTTAAAACTCGGTAAAAACTGTGAATCAAAATTTACGTTAGTTTATAGTTGAAATGTAACCAGACCGAATCAAGTGCCATATAAAACAATTGAGTTGTCAATACCAGTGGATGTGAAAATAATTATCTGTCTTGAAAAAAATCATTTGAAAAATGTTAATGGTTTTCTTACAACTAAGTAGAATTAAATTATAACAACAATTTTCTGTAGCAAATTGCGGAAAATATACGGATGGTGGTTAAATTTTTCAATGCCAATTATTCAAAATAATGTTTTTGGCGCATGATTCGGGTTGGTTGCGCTTCAAGTCTATATATATAATAGAGGCATTCCATGGGAAATGAAAAAAATAATTTTTTCTGCATGTCATTTCCGATTTCGCTGAAACTTTGCACAGTTACAGTAACTATTCACTAACTGAGCGAAGAGCACTTCCCAGTAATCGAAATCGATTCACTAACTGGGATGTCATTTCAAACGTAAATGAATATCAAGGGGGATTTCGATGAACAGCAGTCTAATGCTACTTCGCGACGCTAGACAGAAAGTTCCATTCGTGTTGTTACTGCTTATTTTGCTATCAGATCCCAAACTAGAAGGCCAAACTAGAAAGTTAACCGCGAAATCAACAAGGAGCAGCACCATCCTTTAATGTTCTCTATTTACGTTCGTTTTGGTCTTTGACGATTATTGTCTTTTTAACTGGGAATCGTCCCAGTTAGCGAGCGATATCAGTTCTTTATGTAGATTTATGTCACGACATACGAGCTTTTTCAAAAGGGCTTATCCAAAAATGTGACTGAATGATTCAGCGAAATCGATCAGCATTGATTTTAGTAGTAGGGGTGTGCGAAACTGGCTTTTCTGGCGTCGAAACGAAACGAAACGAAATTAACCCTTAATTTCGGTTTCGCCAAATTAGTCGAAACGAAATCAAGATGGATTTCGAGTTCTCGAGACAAAACGAAATTGGTCTCTAAAAATAAAATAAATGTTCCTGAAACATAGCATTACAATGATTTGAAACGTTGGAGCGTACGCTAACGAAGTACCCTTCAGCAGCTGATCGCAAGGTGCTTACCTGGTCGACGAAGAGTAACGTAGGTATTCAGATATCGATAAACCGACAATGACGAGAAAATCAAAAATGTTAATGTCAAACTCGAAATGTCTGTAAATAATAATTTAATAAACTTCTGAACTGATTCTTTTGGTTTAAATGCAACTATGTTTGGAATAGTAATCCTTCTTTCATAGCACTTTCATCATTCAAAATCCAAGTTTTGTCCTAGAGCTCGAACTGGAAAACATGAGAGATGGTAGGTAGGTTTTCAACCATTCCTGTGAGTTTTGGTGTCCCTAGCAAAGATAACTTTTCCAAAGAGTTTTTCCCTATGCAAACGTAAAAGCGACGAATCCGATAAGCAATTCCTCGGCGGCCTTCTGATGCATTTCTGCATTCTCTAAAAGCAGCAAAATTCACAGGACTGGTTAAAAAGCTGTAAAACCTTTGGAGGGCAACCACCTTGAGCTTTAGGGCAACTTTTTTTTTCGCTTTTGTCGACCAGTGTTATTGATTTTTTTTAACACCGTTTAGTCAGACTAGACTAAGTGACATCTTTATCAATTCGAGGAAAACAAAATTTAAGTTAACTATTCTGTAAACTTTGAAGTTTTCAATATGTTTGCACATTTTTTAATATAACTTAAAATTAGTTTTTAACTGAGCAGTTCCACAAAAAATGTCCCAGTTTCAATATTTTTGCATTTTAGATTTGGCTTAAACTTTGCATAAACGTTTCTATAGGCTGAGAAGCTATTTAAAATGCTATTTTGGGAGGGTTATTGTGATTATAAATATTTTTTTTAGAGCCAAAAGTTTTTTGATCAGTGTGACGTCTCTGGAAAAGTTTTAGATAGTAATTTTATCTTTCCGATAGAAAAAAAATCAAAAAAATCATTTTTTTAATGTAAAAGAAACATTAAAATTTATATAAAAAGCTTATTTTCAAAAATCTTTTTTTTTTGTATAAAAATTACAAAAAAATTACCGAAGCGATGAAGAAATCAAAAAAAAAGTTATATATTTTCAAAAAAAAAAAATTTACAACAAGTACATTTTTGGAAGGACAATATTTTTCTCTACAACTTTGCCAAAGACACTATGCCAATCAAACCAACTGTTTCGATTATAAAAATATTTTAATTACCCACAGAGTGCCCAATTGGAGATTAAATCATTTTTTCAGCTAAATCGGTTTGTTTGACTGGCATAACTGGTAAGGTTGGTAATGGTCTGGTAAGGTTGTAGAAAATAATTTTGACCTAAAAAAATATGCCCTGTGAGTTTCTGCGACACCAAAAATAATAAAATGCATTTGGGACCATTCCTAAACTACGTGGTCATATTTTGATCCCTTTTATACCCTCCTACTCCCCCGTGGTCTTTCGTGGTCTTTTGTTTTGTGATCTTATTCTGCATATATGTACAATAAAGTATGAAAAATTTATAAAAAAAAATGAAGGTTTCAGAAAACTGATTATTAGTTATTGCGCAAATTGTAAATAGAATTTTCAGTAATATCATTTTCTCAAAACAAAAATAACAAATAGATAATGGTTGTTTAATTTTTAATAATATTTCATTGTCTTTAACAAATATAACAATTTCCTTACCTGAAAGTAATTGAAAATACGCTATTCTGTTGAGTATATTCAAAATGATTTTTAATTTGTTGTTGAGATCAAAATAAATAAAATTTGTTTAAGCAATTTGATCATCTACGATAAATTTTTCGCTTATAGTTCAGGGCTGTCATTTGCACACTCATTGAGCTCAGTGTGTTGATTTTACGTCAGGCACAACGAGAACGGTACCTACACATTTTGACAACCAACAGGCACAAAGAGAAAGAGCAAAAACGAAGTGACTATGAAAGATATCACCAAGTGAGAAATATTTCAAGAGAGGGAGAACGGAACAACACTTTGTGCTGCATTTTGTGACACATTGCGTGAGAACAAAGAGCTTCAGTTTGAGCAGTTTCTGTTGCGTTGCGGGTAGAAAAAATAGCAGAGAAAAAGAACTAAAAAAGGACCATATACATATTTGAGAACTCATTTAAACACGATTCTCAGTGGCGTGGACGTGTTTCTTGGGACAAATTACGCACGTCCAGACATGTTTCTGTCCCGGTATTCATATAGATACAATCACTACATGCATTCACTACTGATACCGTTCACTAGGGTGGTAATGACTTGTATCGAAAAACATTGTCCTTCGTCGCATTTAAAAATTCGTTCAGTCGGAAAGTGAAACTTTAACCGATCGATTTTTTCATTTTTTGTTTTTGCATAACACCAGATCTCGATGTTTCATGCATTTTTAAGGCATTTGGCATCAGAATTTTTTGATATTCAGAAAATTTTAAACTATGTACCTGTGCATTTTTTTCATTGGTCACAAAATAATGCGACAGTGTTCCCGAAGTCAGATTAAGCTGAAGTTTAGTATGTAAACTTTCTTCGAAGACGAAACTATTGAGCCCTGCTTCTGAACGAAATTCGAAAAGTCGATTTCTGTTGCCACCCTACTGTTCATGTACGAGACATATTGCGGCTATCTGCGGGAAGAAACCATTTTTAGTTTTGGAACAAAACCAATTAAGCAGCACTGCAAATTAGCTCCTAAATTATTTCAGTAGGAGTCAAATGAAGTGCAAAAACCGAAAAAAAAATTAATACTATAATCGTTCGTTTGTCAAATCCGATAATCATTGCCCCGAGCAACACACAAAGTAATACACAATGTGTGGTGTCGCACATTTTGGCAAATGCATAAAGTGTACTCAGTCCCATTTTTTCGGTGCGAAAGAGATACAAAAGAGCGAATGGGGAGAAGAGAACACAAACGAAATATCGGGAGTGGCACGCACGGTTTGATAGCAAATGTGTTGTTTACAAATTTGTGTGGTTCTATCTGCACTGAGGTGAATTCCAGCCCTGGTTATGGTAAATTGTATACTCATCCAGAAATCACCTAGAAAAATATTAAGTTGATAATAAGTGAAACCTTACTTTTAGTGATTTTCAGGTATCGGATTTGGAACTTAGTTTTTTTTTTTTTTTTAATAAATTACAAAGTTTTTGAATGTCGAACACAATATAAACATCTTTCTTTCTTCCTTCAGTTCATGAACATCCAGGTCTTATATATTGTTTTTAAGACCAAAACGTTGAAATATACTTCCAGGAAAAATGTCATAAATCCCGACGCATTGCAGAATAGAACTATTATTCTAAAGAAGTAAATGCCATATAAGGCAAAACCTGTTTAAAAAAAAAAATTCTTCGTTCGGATGAATTTGAAATATGTTTCAGAAATTTGATTGCAGTTATTTGGTAACAACTCTCAAAATTTCCGTGACACTTATTAATTATCAAGTCGTGTCAAATAAGATTATTAATTAAAAAATTGTGAAAGCTTCGTCTTGACTGAGTGGCAATAATAAATTATAAGTCAGAAAAAAGACTACGTGGTCTATTCGTTAACCCCCACACCCCCCGCGTGATTTTTCGTGGTCTTTTGATAACCCCCCCGTCTCTCTATATATGACCACGTGGTTTGGGAACGGCCCCTTTGAAACAAACCAAGAATTATTTTTCTTTCAACCAATCAGCAGTTAGAATGGAATGTTGTAATGCAACAAACAAATAGTTTTCTTTTTACTCAATTAAGTTATTCGTAATCATCCTCGTTCTCTTATTTCTCGTTCTTTCTAACCTTTCTTTTCTTCTACCTTGTATATTCGTCAAGTGCAAAGTCAGAATCACTTTTATGCTAAAATCTGAACTTGTTTTTGAAATTGTAAAATTTTGTGTCCCCTAAAACAAGAGTAACATTTCTCAGTTATGTGTTCAACGAGAGCGAACCATGTGCTTTTTATTCATTCATTGATAAAGTATACTTTTTTGGTAACACGTTTAAAATATTTTTGATAAGGTACCTGGCAATTTTGAAACCTATGCTGACTTTGAAGTCAGAGTGTTTTGAAACAATACTAAAAATTCAGGCAATTACAACTTTTTCTGCTTGACACATCGATCACTCTGTCTGCACACTATATGGCATGATATCTGGTCAGCCTAGTGATAGTAATGAACTATCTGAAAAAAAAAACACATTTAAATACAGTGCGTCTTGAACTGTCCTACAGATCAAACGTTTTTTCGGTTGCTTGTGGACTGGTCTTTGACTGCCTATAGCTTCAAAGTTTGTGTTTTGTCAGTGTGTCTTTTAAAGACTACCTGAAAGTTATTTCCCATCAGTCTTTCTCAAGACTACCTACTTTTGAATTTAACATTTGTTTAAACTTTTTTCGTATCACCTGAAATGGCTGGATGGAAAAAGAAACCTCGCATCGCTGCGGGGAGGAAAAGAGAGGCATCTCTTTCTGACACTTCGGGTGTCTGTAGTGACAATCCTTTTGATATTTTGCCTGAGCAAGAAGCTGGTGAAATGGAAGTTACCAATGATGAAACTATACAAAATATAAAATCTTCAAAAAAGGAGAAAGTTCCACCTATTGTGGTAACTATTTCTTCTGAATTTAATATATTCAAAAAGGAACTTTCAACGTTTGTTTCTGACGTTAAAGTTACCTATCAAATTGGCCGTAGAGGTGAATGCCGCTTATTAGCCGACTCAGTAAAGGGTCGTGATCGTCTTGTTCAGTATTTAACTGACAAGATGTACAAATTTTTTACATATGACACCAAGAACGCCAAGCCGTTCAAGGTCGTATTGAAAGGTCTCACCAACGATCAAACCGTTGATGAGATCAAACTTACTTTAACAGAATTACTTGGCATAGCCCCTACCCAAGTAATTCTAATGAAACAAAAATCACGAGGCGAAAACAGTCAGAGAACTGGAATTTCCCTTGTTAATTATTTAATTCATTTTAACCGCAATGAGGTTAACAACTTAAAATTTTTTGAAAAAGCACATGCTTTGTATAATGTGCGTGTAAAGTGGGAAATTTATAGGAAGTATGGCGGAGGTGAAAAGCATATCACCCAATGCCGTACTTGCCAACGTTATGGCCATGGTTCCAAATTCTGTAACATGGACCAAAAATGTCTTAATTGTGGAGACTCTTCTCACAAAAAGGACACATGTCCTGTGAAAGAGAGTAAAAATTTTCGCTGTGCGAATTGTAACGGCAACCATATGTCAAATTTTTATCAATGCCCAGTCCGTTTAGCAATTGTTAAGGCAAGGCAAGGTAAACAAAATTCAAAACAAAATTCTCCAAGCGTACCAGTGACGCATAGTTTACCTACTCCTTTGCATACCCGTTTAACTTATGCACAGGTTACAGGTAGTTCGAACATTATACATTATGGGTATGCAAAACACGCTAGAAAATAATTGTACACCTATTACTCCAGCTAATATTGCTGCCGAAAATATTTTTTCTAATGTCAACTGCCTGGGGCCTATTACGGCAGGTAAACTTTCTTTTTTGCAACAGGCAATGTTCGATCTTATGAACGCCATGTTGCAGGCAAAATCAATGTTTGAAGCCATTCAAATAGGCACAAATTTTACTATTAAAATTGTTTCTAATTTAAATTTTAGCAATGATTTTAAATAAAACAATTAAAAAATTAAATTGGAATGCTCGCTCATTGAAGGCCAATGAGAATGAGCTTTTTAATTTTTTAACAGTAAATAATGTGCATATTGCAATTATTACTGAAACATTTTTGAAACCTAACATAAAATTAAAATATGATCCCAATTACGTGGTTCATAGATATGATAGGATTCAGGGTTCCGGCGGTGGAGTTGCAATTGTTATTCATCGCCGAATCAAACATCGTGCTCTTCCCCATCTTGAGACGAAAGTTATTGAAACTTTGGGAATTGAAGTTCAAACTGAACTTGGGATCTTATTTATTGCCGCAGCATATTTACCATTTCAATGCACACGCGAGCTCAAAAATTATTTTAAAGGTGATTTACAAAAACTCACCAGAAATCGTTCGAAATTTTTCATAATCGGCGATTTTAACGCTAAACATCGTTCATGGAATAATTCTCAAAGTAATTCCAATGGCAAAATTTTATTCAATGATTGTTCTTCAGGATACTATTCTATTTTGTCTCCGAATAGTCCTACATGCTTTTCTTCTGTAAGAAACCCTTCAACAATTGATTTGGTGCTAACAGATCAAAGTCATGTATGTAGTGATTTGATCACACATGCTGACTTTGATTCTGACCATCTTCCAATAACTTTTTCTTTATCACATGAATCAGTTTTAAACCCTATGAGCTCTGTTTTTAATTATAACAAGGCTAATTGGGAAAGATACAAAACTCATATTGAGAGAAATTTCAATAATGAGCTTGATTTGCAAAACGAAGTGAATATTGATTCCGCTTTGGAAGCATTAAAATGTGCAATTGTTGATGCCAGGAATTATTCTGTTCCAAAGGCTCAAGTGAAATTTGATTCATCAATAATTGACGAAAATCTTCAACTTCTAATTCGTTTGAAAAATGTCCGCAGACGTCAATATCAACGTTCTCGTGACCCTGTTTTTAAAACTATTTATAAAGATTTACAGAAAGAGATTAAACATAGATTTACTCTTCTGAGAAATCAAAATTTTGAGACTAAAGTTGAAAAATTGAAACCATATTCAAAACCATTTTGGAAGCTGTCGAAGATTCTTAAGAAACCTTCAAAGCCTATTCCAGTTTTAAAAGATGGTGAACGTTTTCTTGTATCCAATGAACAAAAGGCTCAAAGACTTGCTCAGCAGTTTGAGAGTGTTCATAACTCAAATTTGAATTTTGTGAGTCCAATTGAAAATGAAGTCACACGTCAATTTGATTTAATTTCTTCCCAGATTTTTCTACCTGCAGAAATAATTGAAACTAACTTGAATGAGATTAAATCAATTATTAAAAATTTCAAAAATATGAAAGCACCTGGTGACGATGGAATCTTTAATATACTAATCAAACATCTCCCTGAGAGCACAATGGAATTTTTAGTGAAAATTTTCAATTGCTGCTTCAAAATTGCATATTTTCCCAAATTATGGAAAAATGCAAAAATTACTCCCATTTTAAAACCGGATAAGAACCCAGCTGAAGTTTCAAGTTATCGACCAATCAGTTTGCTTTCTTCAATAAGTAAACTGTTTGAGAGAATTATTATTAACAGAATGATGTCACACATCAACGAAAATTCAATTTTTGCAAATGAACAGTTTGGATTTCGCCATGGGCATTCCACAACTCATCAATTGCTCAGAGTTACTAATATGATACGAGCTAAAAAATCTGAAGGTTATTCCACTGGAGCTGCTCTTTTAGACATAGAAAAAGCATTCGACAGTGTTTGGCATAAAGGTTTGATTGCGAAATTGCAAACTTTTAATTTTCCAATTTTCCTAATCAAAATTTTAAAAAATTATCTTACTGATCGAACTCTGCAGGTTGTCTATCAGAATTCAAAATCTGATAGATTTCCTGTCGGAGCAGGTGTACCTCAAAGTTCAGTCTTGGGTCCAGTCCTGTACAACATATTCACTTCAGATCTTCCTGATTTGCCTCCAGGATGCACAAAGTCATTGTTCTGCGATGACACAAGCATTTCCGTAAAAGGAAAAAGTCTTCGTGTCATATGCAGTCGATTGCAGAAAAGTTTAGATATTTTTTCTTCCTACTTGCAAAAGTGGAAAATCTCTCCCAATGCTTCTAAAACTCAAATGATAATTTTTCCGCATAAGCCTAGGGCTTCTTTCCTCAAGCCAAACAATAATCACGTTGTCAAGATGAATGGGGTTATTTTAAGTTGGTCCGACAAGGTTAAGTACTTGGGACTAATTTATGATAAAAAACTTATTTTCAAAGAGCACATTGAGAGTATACAAGCCAAGTGCATCAAATATACGAGATGTTTATATCCTCTCATTAACAGGAAGTCTAAACTTTGTTTAAAGAACAAACTTTTGATTTACAAACAAATTTTTAGACCAGCAATGCTTTATGCTGTACCGATCTGGTCAAGTTGCTGTTCAACAAGGAAAAAAACGCTCCAAAGGATTCAGAATAAAATTCTGAAAATGATTTTGAAGCGTCCTCCTTGGTTTGATACACTTGAATTACATAGACTTACTGGTGTTGAACCATTAGAAGCTATGTCAAATAAAATTATTAACAATTTTCGACAAAAATCGTTGCAATCCTCAATTGCTACGATAATCTCTCTTTATAGCCAATAAGTTAGCAATTAAGTTAGTTGTAAGTTTACTTCCCCTTTTCTGACAAGTAGGTTTAAATCCCTACGAATGATAAGTCCTAATTGCGAAAGCAAACAAATCCTAACAATTAAAATTACAAATTTCTAACAGTGTTGAGAAGTCACCATTTGTGATTGGACACACATACTCATTATTTACTAATATTTATCATAAATACTTAAGCTACTAACAAATCCCCCCTTAAAAAAAAAAAACACATTTAAATACACTACGGTGTGCGAAGAGGAGTCCTCTAACACAGAGAATCCGAAAAACGCTTGAAAATTTTTACAAGTCGAGTAGCATAGAACATTTGGCCTGTAAGGTAGAGCTTCAGAGCTTTAGTTTTGACAGAAATTGCTATGCCCTCCTAAACGAAAGACAAAAAGTGACCTCTTTAACCTTGTGCACTGCAAATATAACCACATTTTGATGTACGTAAAAGGTGCGTAAAATTTATTCCTACAAACGAATTACTAGATACCTTGTAGCGCATTTGGACGGCTTCATATTCCTCGAATATGACTTCAGTGATGACATGATGTTTATGCTCTGCGTGAATAAAAAATACCTCCCGCATGATGTTACGGTTTTGTCTTTTAAAACAAAAATTACCGGCTGAGAGTTTATTCTTCTATGTCTGACTTAGTATACCAGATATCTGTTGAGATATATTCAATTTAATTTATAGTCGCAATGAGCACAAACCAAAATAATGTAATAATGTGCATCGGAAATTTGGTCCGAAATTTCGCGAAATTTCGTAATCGTCGAAATTGGAAGTTTAATTTCGCGAAATTTTAGGCGGAATTTGGCGAAATTCAACGAAATTTTTCGGCAATTTCGCGAAACCGAAATTTCGGGAAATTTCGAGTTTTGCGAAATTATACGAAATCATTCGAAATCTTGCACAGCCGTGTTTAGTAGTAGTGTGGATGTGGATTGCCTCAGATGCAAGGTTGACAGCGAAAACTGACTGCTCAATATCGCAGCTTCCGGTTCTCTAAATCTGGATTTACATGATATAAACACGTACTGGTCAAATTGTTCACCTTGTGTATTCGTCTTATTCTTACAACCTTTCCATAACAGGGTTCGTATTGAGCTGCGCATATTTAATTTCAACAGCGCCAGTATAAGAATGATTAATTATGATACAAAAACAGCGCGTTGGATTGGTAACATGCTCTTAGCGATAAATAAATAAGCGTAAGGGGTAATATCTAAAGGCTCTAGGGCTTTAGTAATATCCACCAAAACCATTTTTTTCTTGTCATTTTTTTAATGGCTTAAATCATGCTAAGACTATCCTAGAATCAAAATCTACATCGCCCAAGCACTGATCTAAACTCAAAATTCGTTTAAATCAATTTTTACCGAGCAACTTTTATGCTCCAAAATAACATTTTTCGTTTATTGTGTTGATGCACGTTTTTTTTTTAAATTTCGAGGCTTTGTAAATTAGTAGAAGTTACCTATGATCGATACTGTGTTTCAAATTTGGAGTATAGAGGTCGCTGCATCAAGTTTCGACCGTTACAGCATCTCTACAGCACGTGTTTACTCACAATTTCCCTTTGTTCAGTGGATCAGCCGATCTCGTTGTGTACGTTCTTTGTTTGAGTTTTTCTATACGTTTTAAGTGTGAATTATATTCAAAAGCATTTGAATGTGAGTGAAAAGTTTGATTTTTGCGTGGGATCGGACGCCAACCGCGTCAAAGTCGCTGAGCATCGTATGTCTGATATCGCGAAAGAGGCTAGGCGCAGCCTTACATCAGATAAAAAAAGGAAGAAGAGGAAAATAAAGCCCAGGGAGGACAGCTTTACGGCGCAGGGATAGCTGACTGAAGGTAAAAAAATATGAGGGGCTTTTCTATTGGGATTCACGAGATTTATAGCATTTTGAAACTTTAAACGCGTTCTTCTCAAAACCATGTTTTTAAAATCGGCGAGCAGAAGACTAAAAAAGTTTACATCCGATTGACTTGAAATTTTAACTGTAACTTCTTTATTAGAATATCTAGTGGAGTACACAATTTTAGCGATTGATTAACAACAACAAAAGTTGTAAACAATTAAAGTTAAATTTTTTTGTCGAAAAAGAATTTTTTCTTTCCAACTGTTGCCGTTTTGCGAAGATACATTTTAGAAACATAATCATGTGTACTTCCCTAGCGACACTTATGTAGATAATGAAAAAAAAAAGTTTTGGTTAGTGGTGGAGTTGGGCTCGACTTCTACTGCTCGCCGCGGGAAAACCTTTGAAAAAAGCGGTTCACGGCAGTCGCTGTACAGCCGCCATTTTGTAAAAAAATAGCAATATTTTTTTTTCTATTTTGCAAGAGTTGTTTAATCCAATGATATATTATTTATATACCTTACATCTCAAATGTCCTTTAAAAAGTCATGGAAAAAGCCTTGTTTTTTGAGCATTTGGTGGATATTATCCCTTAAGATAAGCTCTTCGCAACTTCCGGCTCTCTTCTTGGCATAATACGTACGAAGGCTGGCCAAGCAAAAAAGTGTTGATAAATGCGACATAATTTTGGGGTTGCTGAACACGAATCTGAAATCCATTTTTTATTGAGGGCTGTCCATATAGCACTTGATCCAATTTTTAGTGATTTTAGTGGTTTTTTTCATAAAACTATAAGATCATTGACCACAAGAAACGCGGTCATTGGGTCGCTAACCATATTCCGGCGGTAGAGGAAATGCTTCGCCAACCTGAGCATCTGGTCACCAAGATGGTGTGGCTCAAAACATCGTCTGTTCTCAATGTTGGGGGCGGCTGATCGACGTCCTGGTGTCAACGTGGGACTCTAAACAGACTCTAAACGGCGAGACAGGTTGGTGCAGACCTTACAAGCAAGTTCTTTAATTTTTTGGGAAGTACCCGTATTCTTTCCGGCTTATTGAGGGTCCGCAAGTTCGACATTGTAGCGCTGCAGGAGGTATGCTGGAAGCGAGTATCGGTACATACGTACAAAGATGGGTACACCATCTACCAGAGCTGCGGCAACACACACAAGCTGGAAACAGCTTTCATTGTGATGGGTGAAATGCAGAAGCGTGTGATTGGGGGGTGGCCAATCGACAACAGAATGTGCAAGTTGAGGATTAGAGGCCGTTTCTTCAACGTGAGCATAATTAACGTGCACAGCTCTCAAACCATGACGTCAAAATCGTTATCGGAGGTCTTAACGCTCAGGTAGGCCAGGAGGAGAAATTTAGACCGGCTAACGAACGGAAACGGCCTCCGACTAATTGACTTCACTGCCTCCAAGAACATGGCCCTACGTAGTACCTACTTTCAGCATACCCTTCCATATCGGTACACCTGAGATCACCACAACAGACCGAATTACAAATCGATCAAGTTTTGATTGATGGAAGGCACTTCTCGGATATTATCGACGTCCGATCCTACCGTTGCGCAAACGTCGATTCTGATCACTATCTTCTGATGGTCAAAATGCGCCAAAGCCTTTCGATTGTCAACAACATCCGCTACCGTCGCCCGCCACGGTATGACCTGGAACGACTCAAAATCCGCGAAGTCCTTACTGATTACGTACAAAGCCTTAAGGCAGCACTGAACTCATCTCATGGGTGAACTCATCGAAGCCCTTCTAGAGGACTGCTGGAGTAATGTAGAAGCAGCCATTAACAGCGCAGCGGAAGGTGCCATAGGGTTTGTCGAGAGGAATCGACGTAACGACTGGTTCGACGAGGAGTGTCAGACGATTGTAGACGAAAAGAATGCAGCGCGGGCATTGATGCTGCAGCAAGGGACCCGTCAAAACGTGATGCGATATAAACTAAAGCGAATGGCGCAGAGGCAGAGGATCAAGACGGCAGGGGGAACGACTTAGTCAGCACAGCGGATGAGGGAGACATTCCGAACCCCTACGATAGGTGAAGTTAAGGATGCCATTAAGCAGCTCAAGAACAACAAATCAACTGGAAAAGATGGCATCGCAGCGCAGCTTATCAAACTGGGCTCGGATAGGTTGGCTTTCTGTCTGCACCAGCTGCTAGTCAGGATCTGGGATACAGAACAGCTACCGGAGGAGTGGAAGGAGGGAGTAATATGCCCAATTTACAAGAAGGGCGACAAGTTGGAATGTGAGAACTATCGAGCGATCACGATTCTCAACGCAGCCTACAAAGTACTCTCCCAGCTTGAATTTCGCCGCGAGCAGGGAGGTTTGTTGGTAGTTATCAAGCCGGTTTTATGGGCGGTGATCGACAACGGACTAGATCCTCCAAATGTGTCACGAATATCAACTCCCCACGCACCTATTCATCGACTTTATCGCCTACGATACTATCGACCGTGTAGAGCTATGGAAAATCATGGACGAAAATGGTTTCCCTGCAAAACTAACAAGACTGATCAAGGCCACGACGGATGGTGTACAGTGCTGCTCGAAGATTTCGGGTGCGTTATCAAGCCCGTTTGAAACATGCAAGGGACTTCGACAAGGCGACGGTCTTTCCTGCCTCCTGTTCAACATTGCGCTTGAAGGTGTGATGAAACGTGCGGCCTTTAACATGCGGGGCACAATCTTCAATAAATTCAGCCAGTTCATCGGCTTCGCTGACGACGTGGAACTTGTCGGAAGGACGTTCCAGGCGGTTACTGAACAGTACACCAAACTGAAACGTGAAGCAGAAAAGGTTGGATTGAAAGTGAATACGTCAAAGACTAAGTATCTACTACTGCTCAAATATAAATAATTTGTTTTAATAAAATTATGTTCAACAAAATAGGTAATACAAACTAATTAAAAATCAAAACAGTCATCAAACGTTTCTTCACCAGAAACATTACTTGATTTAGAAGTTTTTTACAATTACTTATTTCGTTTTCAAAATAAGTGGTAACTATTGGATCTATGGAAATAAAAAAGAAGATGATTGACCATGCCATGATTAGTATTTTCTCGATTATTTATGCGAGTGAAATTTTCTCAGGCATATAAATTTATTGAATTCATGATTTTTGGACAAATTTACATTTAACCCTTAATTATAATGTCGATATCAAAGTTTTTAATTAATTGAGTATTATGGTTCTGACTAAATTATAAAATTCAACATTGAAAAAATTATAATAAAAAAATCTGTTATCGCATCTTTCACTAAAGTGACCATTTGCGCAGTATTGCGCTACAGTATGCATTTAAAAGCTCACGTTTTTAACTAAATTTTGGATGGAGTATTAGCTTGTAAGTTGTTTTTCTACAAAAAATCACAGACCTGCTACGACCTAATTTTACAATATCTTATGAAAAAGATTTTTTTCACAGGATTTGTTCATAATTGAGCGACCTTTATTTTTTACGTAATTTGTTCAAAATTACATTTTTTTGCGCGGACGCATCAATTGCGTAAAATTTAGTGTACTTTATTACGATTACCATTATTATCGGTTATAGTGTTGTATAGTATTATTGCAGTTCTGGTTATCCAAAAAATTCATAACTTCAACTATGACCATAATCATAATTATGATTATTATTAACATTGAGAGCACAGCGGTCATAACAAGTTCATAAAGATCAAAAGCACCGCAATATATTACCATATTTTTACACAGAATTGGATTATTCTTGGAATTTGCATTTAAATACACTCCTCTCTATAATTTCATTTTCCTCCTCCCACTATCCTTCTTGCAATCAAAGATGACTAGAACAAGATGCCTGACTCTTGCAGAATTCATCGGACATGATTGTCGCTGCACGTGAGCAAAAGTCGAACTAATTTATACACTGTTAATATGATGTATACTTAACGTCAAAATCAACTGACGAAAACGCCAACTTCTTATACGTTTGAAAAACAGACGGAGATGTCAATATCAAAGAACTCGTGATCCTGCTTTTAGAGTTTTTTTTAAGTTTTACAAACGAAAATCAAACATAGATTCACTTTCTTGCGAAATGAAAATTTCATGAGAGAAGTTGAACAACTAAAACCATATTCCAAACCTTTCTGGAAGCTTTCGAAGGTTCTTGAGAAACCTTCAAAGCCCATTTCAGTCCTCAAGGATGGTGACCACATATTTCTTACGAATGAACAAAAAGCTCAAAAACTTGCTCAGCAGTTCGAGAGTGTTCATAATTTCAATTTGAACGTTATGAGTCCTATTGAAAATGAAATATCACAAAAGTATGATCACACCTCAAGAATTTCTTCCTGAGGGGTACTAGAAACAAACTTGTATGAAATACGAACTATTATCAAGAACTTTAAAAAGATGAAAGCACCAGGAGATGATGGGATTTTTTACATTCCACAATGGTCCAGAAACCAAATTTAGGGGGAAATTTGGGTCTAGAGCTCTGTAGCATTGTCTTCTACAAAGTTGTTACATATGAAAAAGCGCTTATTGAAAAATTATCAAAAATTAGGGTGACCAAAATTTTCGATACAATCAAGTATCTAACTTTTTTATCTTTGTAGATAGAAGAAAAACTTGTTCCACAATGTTATAGCTCCAATAATTTTAGGTAACTTTGTAAAACAAAGTTTTTCTCTATCTTTGAAAACAACCGATTTATATTGAAAAAACACATTTTGCGCTCTTACTTCTTTGTTTAAAGTTTCACCTTAAAACTGTCTTGGAACGACTTTTAGTGCTTTTCAAGAGAAACAATTTGCAATGCTGATATCGTAAATGTCTCAATTCTACTCAAAGTTATTAATGTTTTTTCATCAAAAAACATGCGTTGTTCATTTGTTTGTCATTATTTTTGGGGTAAACATAAAAAATATCTCTTGGTCTCATTTTGAAGGGCATACTTGACTCTATAAATGGAGGAATTTTTAAAAATATGTTATTTTTCAAATTTGAGTAAGTTCAATTTAAAAACATGACAAAAATTTGAATAATTTTATATATTACGCATATAAAGGCACGCAGATTTATTTTTCTGGTATGTTTTGTTACAGCTAGAAATAATTACCTTTAATTTGATCCAAAAAGATTAAAAATCGATCAACTGAAAAACGCATGTTTTTTTTATGAAAACCATTAATATCTTTGAGTAGAATTGAGAACAAGTAACATAACATTGTAGAACAAGTTTTTCTTCTATCTACAAAGATAAAAAAGTTAGAGACTTGTTTGCATCGAAAATTTTGGTCACCCCAATTTTTGATAATTTTTCAATAAGTGTTTTATAATATGTAACAACTTTGTAGAAGAAAGTTTTTCTCTAAAACATTGCTATAGAGCTCTAGACCCAAATTTCCCCCTGAATTTGGTTTCTAGACCATTTTGCATCCTCCTCAGAAGACTTTCCGAAAGCTCTTTAAATTTCTTGGTGAGAATTTTTAACAGATGCTTTGATGTAGCATATTTTCCCTCAAAATGGAAAAATGCCAAAGTCACTCCAGTTTTGAAACCTGAAAAAAATTCAGCTGAAGCATCAAGTTATCGTCCAATTAGTTTAATCTCTTCTATAAGCAAACTTTTTGAAAGAATGATTCTTAATAGAATGATGACACATATCAATGAAAATTCACTTTTTGCAAATGAGCAGTTTGGATTTCGCCATGGGCATTCAACTACTCATCAGTTACTTAGAGTAACTAATATGATTCGTACTAATAAATCTGAAGGTTATTCCACTGGAGCTGCTCTTCTAGACATAGAAAAAGCGTTCGACAGTGTTTGGCATGAAGGTTTGATAGCTAAAATGTCCAATTTCCGTTTTCCTCTTTACATCACAAAAATGATACAAAGTTACTCGACAGACCGCACTCTTCAGGTTAACTATTTAAATAGTAAATCTGATAGATTGCCTGTTAGAGCTGGTGTACCTCAAGGGAGTATCGTGGGCCCAGTCTTATACAAAAGTTTTACTTCTGATCTTCCTGATTTACCACCAGGATGTGAGAAATCTCTGTTTTGTGACGATGCAAGCATTTCCGTAGAAGGAAAAAGCCTTCGTGTAGGCTGCAAAAAAGTCTAGACATATTTTCTTCATATTTGCAGAAATGGAAGATTTCTCCTAATGCTTCAAAAACACAATTAATTTATTTTCCCCAAACCAAAAGTTTCTTTTCTCAAACCCATCAATAATCTTGTTGTTAAGATGAACAGTGCAATCTTAAATTGGTCTGATCAAGTTAAATACTTGGGGCTAATTTATGATGAAAATCTTACCTTCAAGGAGCACATTGAAAATATCCAAACAAAGTGCAATAAATATATAAAATGTTTGTATTCTCTTATCAACAGAAATTCTAGACTTTGTCTCAAGAATAAACTGTTAATTTACAAACAAATATTTAGACCAGCAATGTTATATGCAGTCCCCATCTGGACAAGTTGTTGTAGGGTAGGGAACATATTCTAAGCAGCTTTAGGAACCGCCTGTGTATTCAGACGAAATACTCGAAATGTGTTGGGTGAAACTCAAACAGTAGTATATCATTCTGTTCTCTAACGTTTTCTCTGTCAGAACTTGTTTCCAGATTGTAAAACTAAGTTAGCAAACTTTCACAATCATCAATCAAAGTTACCAATCGAGGGACACTATTCCAATCACCCCGAACCTATTTTAAGCAGTTTCCATCTGTTTTGCAGGCGTTTTTTTTCAGCACCCGAAGTGGCTCCTGGATGGCTGCAATTAGGGGTGTGCGAAACTGGCTTTTCTGGTGTCGAAACGAAACGAAACGAAATTAAC
Source organism: Wyeomyia smithii (assembly GCF_029784165.1). Classification (NCBI taxonomy): domain Eukaryota; kingdom Metazoa; phylum Arthropoda; class Insecta; order Diptera; family Culicidae; genus Wyeomyia; species Wyeomyia smithii. The sequence continues at coordinate 162,000,370 of NC_073695.1, read as the reverse complement.
CCTTAATTTCGGTTTCGCCAAATTAGTCGAAACGAAATCAAGGTGGATTTCGAGTTCTCGAGACGAAACGAAATTGGTCTCTAAAAATAAAATAAATGTTCCTGAAACATAGCATTACAATGATTTGAAACGTTGGAGCGTACGCTAACGAAGTACCCTTCAGCAGCTGATCGCAAGGTGCTTACCTGGTCGACGAAGAGTAACGTAGGTATTCAGATATCGATAAACCGACAATGACGAGAAAATCAAAAATGTTAATGTCAAACTCGAAATGTCTTTGTAAATAATAATTTAATAAAATTCTGAACTGATTCTTTTGGTTTAGATGCAACTATGTTTGGAATAGTAATCCTTCTTTCATAGCACTTTCATCATTCAAAAGTTTTGTCCTAGAGCTCGAACTGGAAAACATGAGAGATGGTAGGTGAGTTTTGGTGTCCCTAGCAAAGATAACTTTTCCAAAGAGTTTTTCCCTATGCAAACGTAAAAGCGACGAATCCCATAAGCAATTCCTCGGCGGCCTTCTGATGCATTTCTGCATTCTCTAAAAGCAGCAAAATTCACAGGAATGGTTAAAAAGCTGTAAAACCTTTGGAGGGCAACCATCTTGAGCTTTAGGGCAACTTTTTTTTCGCTTTTGTCGACCAGTGTTATTGAATTTTTTTTAACACCGTTTAGCCAGACTAGACTAAGTAACATCTTTATCAATTCGAGGAAAACAAAATTTAAGTTAACTATTTTGTAAACTTTGAAGTTTTCAATATGTTTGCACATTTTTTAATATAACTTAAAACTACTTTTTAACTGAGCAGTTCCACAAAAAATGTCCCAGTTTCAATATTTTTTGTCATTTTAGATTTGGCTTAAACTTTGCATAAACGTTTCTATAGGCTGAGAAGCTATTTAAAATGCTATTTTGGGGAGATTATTGTGATTTTAAATATTTTCAGAGCCAAAAGTTTTTTGATCAGTGTGACGTCTCTGGAAAAGTTTTAGATAGTAATTTTATCTTTCCGATGAAAAAAAATCAAAAAAATCATTTTTTTAATGTAAAAGAAACATTAAAATTTATATAAAAAGCTTATTTTCAAAAATCTTATTTTTTTGTATAAAAATTACAAAAAAATTACCGAAGCGAAGAAAATCCGAAACCGAAGAAATCAAAAAAAAAGTTTTATTTTTTCAAAAAAAAAATTTACAATATGTTTATTTTTGGAAGGACAATATTTTTTTCTACATTTTTGCCAAAGGCACTATGCCAATCAAACCAACTGTTTCGATTATAAAAATATTTTAACTACCCACAGAGTGCCCAATTGGAGATTAAATCATTTTTTCAGCTAAATCGGTTTGTTTGACTGGCATAACTAGTGTCTCTGGTAAGGTTGTAGAAAATAATTTTGTCCTAAAAAAATATGCCTTGTGAGTTTCTGCGACACCAAAAATAATAAAATGCATTTGGGACCATTGCTAAACTACGTGGTCATATTTTGATCCCTTTTATACCCTCCTACTCCCCCGTGGGCTTTCGTGGTCTTTTGTTTTGTGATCTTATTCTGCATATATGTACATAAAGTATGAAAAATTTATATAAAAAATGAAGGTTTCAGAAAACTGATTATTAGTAATTGCGCAAATTGTAAACAGAATTTTCAGTAATATCATTTTCTCAAAACCAAAATAACAAATAGATGATGGTTGTTTATTTTTAATAATATTTCATTGTCTTTAACAAATATAACAATTTCCTTACCTGAAAGTAATTGAAAATACGCTATTCTGTTGAGTATATTCAAAATGATTTTTAATTTGTTGTTGAGATCAAAATAAATAAAATTTGTTTAAGCAATTTGATCATCTACGATAAATTTTTCGCTTATAGTTATGGTAAATTGTATACTCATCTAGAAATCATCTAGAAAAATATTTAGTTGATAATAAGTGAAACCTTACTTTTAGTGATTTTCAGGTATCGGATTTGTAATTTATTTTTTTTATAAATTACAAAGTTTTTGAATGTCGAACAAAATATAAACATCTTTCTTTCTTCCTTCAGTTCATGAACATCCAGGTCTCATATATTGTTTTTAAGACCAAAACGTTGATTTTTTAACCGGTCGTTGAGTATTGAAGTATACTTCCAGGAAAAATGTCATAAATCCCGACGCATTGCAGAATAGAACTATTATTCTAAAGAAGTAAATGCCATATAAGGCAAAGCCTGTTTAAAACAAAAAATATTTTCTTCGTTCGGATGAATTTGAAATATGTTTCAAAAATTTGATTGCAGTTAATTGGTGACAACTCTCAAAATTTCCGTGACACTTATTAATTATCAAGTCGTGTCAAATAAGTTTATTAATTAAAAAATTGCGAAAGCTTCGTCTTGACTAAATGGCAATAATAAATTATAAGTCAGAAAAAAGACTACGTGGTCTATTCGTTAACCCCCACACCCCCCCGCGTGATTTTTCGTGGTCTTTTGATAACCCCCTCGTCTCCCTATATATGACTACGTGGTTTGGCAACGGCCCCTTTGAAACAAACCAAGAATTATTTTTCTTTCAACCAATCAACAGTTAGAATGGAATGTTGTAATGCAAAAAACAAATAGTTTTCTTTTTACTCAATTAAGTTATTCGTAATCATCCTCGTTCTCTTATTTCTCGTTCTTTCTAACCTTTCTTTTCTTCTACCTTGTATATTCGTCAAGTGCAAAGTCAGAATCACTTTTATGCTATAATCTGAACTTGTTTTTGGCATTGTAAAATTTTGTGTCCCCTAAAACAAGAGTAACAATTCTCAGTTATGTGTTCAACGAGAGCGAACCATGTGCTTTTTATTAATTCATTGATAAAGTATACTTTTTTGGTAACACGTTTAAAATATTTTTGATAAGGTACCTGGCAATTTTGAAACCTATGCTGACTTTGAAGTCAGAGTGTTTTGAAACAATACTAAAAATTCAGGCAATTACAACTTTTTCTGGCATGATATCTGGTAAGCCTAGTGATAGTAATGAACTTTTTGAAAAAACACATGTAAATACACTACGGTGTGCGAAGAGGAGTCCTCTAACACAGAGAATCCGAAAAACGCTTGAAAATTTTTACAAGTCGAGTAGCATAGCACATTTGGCCTGTAAGGTAGAGCTTCAGAGCTTTAGTTTTGACAGAAATTGCTATGCCCTCCTAAACGAAAGACAAAAAGTGACCTCTTTAACCTTGTGCGCTGCAAATATAACCACATTTTGATGTACGTAAAAGATGCGTAAAATTTATTCCTACAAACAAATTACTAGATACCTTGTAGCGCATTTGGACGGCTTCATATTCCTCGAATATGACTTCAGTGATGACATGATGTTTATGCTCTGCGTGAATAAAAAATACCTCCCGCATGATGTTACGGTTTTGTCTTTTAAAACAAAAATTACCGGCTGAGAGTTTATTCTTCTATGTCTGACTTAGTATACCAGATATCTGTTGAGATATATTCAATTTAATTTATAGTCGCAATGAGCACAAACCAAAATAATGTAATAATGTGCATCGGAAATTTGGTCCGAAATTTCGTAATCGTCGAAATTGGAAGTTTAATTTCGCGCAATTTTAGGCGGAATTTAGCAAAATTCAACGAAATTTTTCGGCAATTTCGCGAAACCGAAATTTCGGGAAATTTCGAGTTTTGCGAAATTATACGAAATCATTCGAAATCTCGCACAGCCTTAGCTGCAATATAGGTCGATTTGTTTCAATTGCAATTGTCCACAGATTTCTTTGTGATTAACGGTATTTCTAATATCCGTGAGACAGCTTGACAATCAAAGTTTTCGTTTCCATCATTGAAATTGTCGATATTGATCAAAATACAGGAGTTTGATGCCTGTTTTCTTCGACTGATTAAAATAGGCGCTACTGCTTAAACCGTTCCCTACCCTACAACCAGAGAGAAGATGCTTCAAAGGATTCAGAACGAACTTCTGAAAATTATATTGAAGCGTCCTCGCTGGTTTAGCACAAATGAACTACACAGGCTTACTTATGTGGAAACATTAGAAAATATGTTAAACCAAATTATCAATAAGTTCCGACAAAAATCGTTGCAATCCTCAATTACAACGATTAGCTCACTTTATAGTCAGTAAGATAGGCAGGCCCGGATTTGAGGGGGGGCAATGGGGGCAAATGCCCCGGGCCTCTCGATTGAAGGGGCCCCCCTAGTCCCCTAGGGACCTTTTTTTTTTTTGCTCGTCACCTTCCAGAACGTTATCTCTCAATGTTTTAAGAAAAGAGGGCCTCTCAAACAAATTTGCCCCGGGCCCCCCAGCGTCTAAATCCGGCCCTGAAGATAGGTGTAATATTAGGTTAAGGTTTAATTTTAAACCCCTTTTTCGCAAGTGAGTTTACAATTTTCCTACAATTATATTCACTTAACTGCGGAAGCAATTGCAATCTTTTAATGAAATAAAGCTTAAAATATATGTAATAGTGTTGATATGTCACCGTTGTGGCAGAACACACAATAAAAATTCTGAATAAATCTTAGTAAATAATTAAGGCGACATCCATAAATTACGTAACGCAAAAAACCCGATTTTCGGACCCCCCCCCATAAGTAACGGAACGTAACGCCAACACCTACCCCCCCATAAAAATTACGTAACGCTGCAGAAGGATTTCCTTGATAAAAATGGACGTTTTTGGAGAATCTCTCCAGAAATTTTTCGTTACGTAACGTTTAACTCACCTCCCCATCTCCCCTGTGTAACAAATCATAACGCTCAAGGATACCCCCCCTCCCCTTCATGAGCGTTACGTAATTTATGGATGCCGCCTAATTCATCACAAAACATCCCCCCTATTAAATAAAACTGACGACAACGCCAAGACATGACTGCTGTAAGGTGGAACAATTTTTTCAGTATCCATGTGGACAACTGAACCGTGCTGCCATCCGAAAAATGATATTTAATAATGTGCACGGATGTTTAGTTCTCAAACATGAAACTTTCCGTAAGAATCAAGAATTATCGGCGCATCATTTAAAATAAAGCGTACCATCAGAACTTCCTGATAACCGCTATGAGCACGCTCTACAGCCAAGTTTTCCACTCTTGCCGAGGTTAATAAAGCAAAAATCGGGTGCCCTGGTGAACCTGATCATATGCACAATGGTTCTGAAACCTGCCTTGCGACATATTAAACTTTAAGTTTTGGTAGAATGGGACCTGAAAATAAATATAACCCCTCAATATAGACCCCCACTCTGACAGTCAACCGAAATAAATTACTTTTCACCTACGCACACTAGTGAACGTGTGAACCCGTGTAAAGTTGCTTTTGTTTCTTCCAAACTGAACTTTGCTTCGACTTATTTTACCATTTTTGGTCGATTATGTTCAGCAGCTTCTTCCGATTTCTGATTACGAATGAAAAAATTTATTCAGGAACAAGTTTAAAACATATAATGAGTGTTCAACTGAATATTTGTCTTGCTGCTAAAAACATAGCATTGCAAACAAAACAGTTATTTGTAAATATTTTCCTCAACTAGTTGCACATTCACTAACACATTTGTGCGTAAGGGTTCGGCACATAAGGCAGAATCACAAAAAGGCAGAATGAAAGGCAGAATTCTATGACCGTACATACAAGGCAGAATTATGAAGGGCACGAAAGGCAGAATCACTGGAAGCAAAACCTGACTCACGATAGCCAATTGTGTGATGGCAAATTGGTGCGAATCCTGATCACGGTACCAAAGCTGCTACTCTACATTTATTATTTATTATTATTTGGTAATTAGACTAATTACATGGTCGCAGCAAAGACCAGTTTTGGCGAGAGGTGCAAATCAAGCCCAATTATTAGATCCGAAACGCGCAAACTGGGTTAGCTTAGGTCCTCAAGACTTTCACGGCGTCGCGGAGAGTAATTTTTCGATGTTAGGTATAACTCTCACAGTAGTCCCAACGGCTTGTTGGCTATAATTAAGGGGTAATATCAACCAAATGCTCAAAAAAACAAAGCTTTTTTCATGATGGACATTTGAGATGTAAGGTATATAAATAATATATCATTGGATTGAGCAACTCTTGCAGAATATAAAAAAAAATCATTGCTATTTTTTTCACAAAATGGCGGCTGTACAGCGATTGCCGTGAACCACTTTTTCTTTAAAGTTCTTCCGCGGCGAGCAGTAGAAGTCGTGCCCAACGCCACCTATAACCAAAACATTTTTTTTTCATTATCTACATAATTATCGCTAGTGAAGTACACATGATTATATTTTTAGAATTTCTCTTCGCAAAATGGCAACGGTTTGAATAAAAAAAATGCTTTTCGGCAAAAAAATGGACTTTAGTTGTTTATAACTTTTGTTGTTGTTAATCAATATCTAAAATCGTGTGTACTTCACTAGATAATCTAATGAAGAAGCTACAGTTAAAATTTCAAGTTAATCGGATGTAAACTTTTTAAGTTCTACTGCTCGCTGATTTTGAAAACATGGTTTTGAGAAAAACGCGTTAAATGCTATAAATCTTATGAATCGCAATAATAAAGCCCCTTAATAATTTTTTTTCCTTCAGTCAGCTATCCCTGCGCCGTAAAGTTTTCATTCCTGGGCTTTATTTTCCTCTGCTTCCTTTTTGTTATCTGATGTAAGGCTGCGCCTAGCCTCTTTCGCGATATCAGACATGCGATGCTCAGTGACTTTGGAGCGGTTGGCGTCCGATCTCACGCAAAACTCAAACGTGTCACTCACATTTAAGCACTTTCGAATATAGCTCACACTTAAAACGTATAGAAAAACTCAAACAAAGAACGTACACAACGAGAATGGCTGATCTACTAAACAAAGGGAAATTGTGAGTAAACACGTGCTGTAGAGACGCTATAACGGTCGAAATTTGGTGCAGCGACCTTTATACTTCAAATTTGAATCACTTAACGATCATAGGTAACTTTTGTTAGTTTGCAAAGTTTCGAAATAAAAAGAAAAACGAGTATCGCCAAAATAAACGAGAAATGTTGTTTTGAAGCATAAAAGTTGTTCGGTAAAAATTGGTTTAATTGGAATTTCAAGTATAAATCAGTACTCGGGCGATGTAGATTTTGATTCTAGGATAGTTTTAGCATGATTTAAGCCAATAAAAAAAATGACAAGAAATTTTTTTTTTGTGGATATTACCCCTTAACATAAAACAATTCATGCGACGAAGACGCATAATCGAAGGCAAGGAAACGAGGCGGCATAAAGCCGCCGTGGTTTCCGCAGTCTGAGTCGGCCGCCGACCCGCCGTCGGAAGCGGCGGCCTCTCGCAAACAAACGACTGATCTACTAGATTTCTAGGATTATTCAAACAGATTTTCTTTCCCTCAGGTCAGTCTGAACGAGCGGTAGCGAGTAAGGACAACATCATTTGGATAATAGAGTCGGCCAAAGGCCGCGAGTGTGTGTTTTTAAAGGGAAAATAGATGACACAATGTTAGTAACGTACATAGCCAAAATCGAATCTGCCATTTTGTGATTCTGCCAGTCGTGCTCTTTGTAATTCTGCCTTTCGTAATTCTGCTTTACGTGATTCTGCCTTTCGTGATTTCGCCTTTCCATTTTCCGCTTATCGTAGGAGACCCGTATGTTGAAAGGTCTATTTCACTCTTTTCTTTCGTATTTTGAAGAGCAAAAAATATGGCAATAGCATTAAGTGCAAAAAATGACAAATGACGCTCGTTCAATTTAACTCTAAATTGGTTAGAAAGTACTCACTTTTATTTCTTGATGCAAAATGTCAAAAAATGAGTAACATCGATTAACGAAACTAAAGTAACTTTCACTCAGTTTTTGTATTTTTTTGTTTTACTCACTTTTGGGTATCCGTATTTTATATCAGTTTACTGTAAATAAAAGCCAGGCGTTTAACAGTTCCCTGTTTGTTTCGCTAATTCGTACATGGATTTGGTTTTGGAAGTACTGAAACAAATAGTTTACAGTAAAATAACAATCCGCTCTTTGATATATGAGTGCAGTAGTGAGGGAACGAAACGCGAAGAATAAGTGTATTAAAACATCGGACACGTTCGCTTGTTCGAATAACTTTTGTTTTTAATACATGGATTTTGTAACACATTAATCATGCTATTTGAGTGGTCAGATCCGTATTCTCAAATCATGAATGAGACGGTAATGCTTATTCTTCTAGTAACACTACTTGGTTCCTATATAGCTGGAGGTATACCGTTAATCGTGATGCTGTCGGAGGAAAAACTGAAAAATGTGTCTATGTTTGGTGCTAGGTTGTTGGTGGGAACGGCACTTACAGTCTTAATACCAGAAGGAATTCGTTCATTGTACGATGGAAGTAATCTTGAAGTTAAATACGTGGGCACCTCCCTAACACCGGCCGGACAATAAACACAGCGCTGATGAGCATTTCTCCACAATTGGGCTCTCTCTAGTGCTGGGCTTTATCTCCATGATGCTTGTCGATCAGATGTTATCGCGGCGCAAGGAAGGATCTCGTAAACTACAGTTCTCGCACAACTGTAGATTTTTTACGCGAAGCAATGCGGAAGATACGGAAATAATATAAAATATCAATAACTAGGTCAATACGAAGGGGAGGTGTGCAGAGGAGCGGCACCATCACCACTAAGTCTAACATACTTCTGGGCTTCGCGGACGACATTGATATAATTGATGTTAACCGTAGAGCAGTTGAGGAGGCCTTCACGGCTCGCAAAAGGGAAGCAGCGAGACTTGGACTCACCACAAACACTGCCAAAACGAAGTACATGGTGGCTGGCAGAGAACGTGGTAGTTCTACGGGTGTTGATGCTGCGGTGGAGATGGATGGGGATACTTTCGAAGTGGTCGACGAATTTGTTTACCTTGGTACTCTCGTGACATGTAATAACGAGGTGAGCCGCGAGGTGAAGAGGCGGATTGCGGCGGCGAATAGGGCTTATTACGGATGGCGTAGCCAGCTTAGGTCCCGTAGCCTACAGATTGTACGAAATTTGCGCTCTATAGGACTCAGATCCTCTTGGTGGCGCTCTACGGACATGAATCGTGACGTGGAAGGAGGCCCATCGACGAGCGCCTGGGGTCTTCGAGCGTGGAATCCTGCGATCAATACTCGGAGGCAAACTAGAGAATGGGGTGTGGAGCAGGCGCATGAACCACGAGCTGTACGAAGTATACAAACACACTGAGATTGTCGAGCTGATGAAAAACGGCAGGTTACAGTGGGCTGGCCATGTAGCACGGATGGCGGATGAGCGACCGGCAAAGATAATATTTAGCAGGGAACCGGATAGAGGCCGACGACTTCGAAGCAGACCGCGCACGTGCTGGATGTGTGCTGTCGACGAGGATATCAGAGCAGCAGGTGTGAGGGGAGATTGGAGAGTAGCAGCCTAAGACCGAGTTTTGTGGAGACGTATTCTGGATTCGGCATAGGATCTCAACGATCTGTTGCCGTAAAAGTAAAGTGGGAAAGTAAGTATCAAGTCGAGTATAGGTAACTCGATGGGAAATAAATCTATAACATTTTAACGATTTTGCTTATGTTGTTTTCAAATTTGATTTTCCGAAATTCTTATTGTTTTTTTTTGCGTAGGAACGTCAAATTAACGAAACTGAGTAACAGTTAATCAGTTTGGCTAATTCATGCTGTATTTGGAATGAGTAAGTAGTATTCAGTTTTTGACATTTATCCATGCTATTCAAAAATGAGTAACTACATGGTTACTCTGTTTAGGGTAGATCCACTTTTAACGAGAATCTGAAAATCACTCGAGTTGTTACATAAAATGAATTAATTTGACGGGTTGACCACTATATGTGAATTTACCCTACTAGAACAACACAGAGAATGGTAAAAAATGCATTTCTGGTAGAGTTTAGAACAAACGACGAGTTTTATGTGCACCTCGTAGCAACCTGGAACCACAGTGCAAACCAAGACCTGAGATGGAGAAACGAAACGATGAAGCGTATAGTTAGAAATTGTTACCAAACGACTTTTTTTTGATACCCAGGTAATAATTACGTAGGAGGTATTCCAAAAAGAGTTTATTATCTTTAGAATCTCGTAGCTTACCAAAGGACAGAAATATTATGTTCCAAAAAATATTGTTAATTTTATTGTGTGTATGGATGTTATCATTATTAAATGCAATCATTCTTCTACAGAAATCACTGATGACGTTAACGGTGCAACTACAAAATTATCGCTACATAAAATAGAAGTAGGTTAAGCAATTCCTCAAATTTCAAAAGAAAGCCGGCTTGGACCGTAAATCCAGAAAGCGCAAGTTTAAAAACGAAATACGCTGGCAGGATTATTACGGAAAGTTTATGAAATTTATTATTTTACGTAAAAATAAACCAAAATATTTTGTGTAACCACACTGAATACAAAAAACGCTTGCATTGAATATTTTTTCAAGTAAGGCGGTACTTCCAAGTTATTACAATACCTGCTACTAAAAGATGCTTTTGACGTTGACTAACGTCTATATCAAAGTTAGGCCCCTGAATTTGAAAATCTAGTAATTCAACCAGTGAAAACCAGGGAAAAGTGGTCAGGTTTTGGTGCTTATTTTGCAGTCATCTATAATCAGGTTTTTGAGGTTTTGGCATCAATCGATCAGAAATTCTTTTACGATTAAATTTATGTAAGAAAAAACAAACTATTTTTTGAGATACACTATTGAAAAATTGGTAATCAATATCGATTGTCTAAATCATACCGCGCAGCCAATCACTACCTCTCTTCCCAAGCATAGCCGACACTAACGGATACAATCGATCTGACTTTGTTGTTATTGTTGTTGTCACTTTCTGTTTCCGATGTTTAAGCTGCTGCTAGCGGAAAAAAACCTTGCAAATATGCATCTTTTTGTTGGTGTTAATTTTACGACAGCGGACGGCGCCCCATCATTTTGATTCCAAAACCGCACCAGTGACATGCGGACGCTAGGTGATAGCAGCTGAAAGGAGGAAAGACAAAAGAGTACCAGTCATCTCGTGCCGGTTTCACCCGTAATGCTGGTGGCTTTTAGTAGTAAATGGCTACTGCAAAACACTTAAATGGCTGGAATTCTGGACGGACTAACCAGAAAACAACAATATAATCGGCAACTGGCACCTTCTGGTGCCTCGAAATTTTGGTACAGAAGCGGCTAATTGAATTTTCTGTTTTACCAAATGCTGCTGCTAGCGGAAAAAAACCTTGCAAAAATGCATGTTTGTGTTGGTGTTAATATTACGACAGCGGCCGGCGCAGCTTTCAAGAAACATTTGTCTCTACCATTTCATCATCTATGTAGCCCCTCTTTCTTTCTAATTATCTGACGAAGCCTTGGTATAAAACGTATCGTTCGAACATTTCACCCCATCAGTTTCATTACTAAACCGTACCGGTTACATACGGACGCTATCTTGAAAGAATTCTGGACGGACTAACCAGAAAACAACAATATATTCGGCAACTGGCACCTTTTGGTGCCTCGAAGTTGTGTAATAGAAGCGGCTAATTGAATTTTCTGTTTTACCAAATGCTGCTGCTAGCGGAAAAAAAACCTTGCAAAAATGCATGTTTGTGTTGGTGTTAATATTACGACAGCGGCCGGCGTAGCTTTCAAGAAACATTTGTCTCTACCATTTCATCATCTATGTAGCCCCTCCTTCTTTCTAATTATCTAACGAAGCCTTGGTATAAAACGTATCGTTCGAACATTTCACCCCATCAGTTTCATTACTAAACCGTACCGGTTACATACGGACGCTATCTTGAAAGAATCCTGGACGGACTAACCAAAAACAAGGATATATTCGGCAACTGGCCCCTTTTGGTGCCTCGAAATTGTGTAATAGAAGCGGCTAATTGAATTTTCTGTTTTACAAAATGCTGCTGCTGGCGGATAAAACCTTGCAAATATGCATCTTTTTGTTGGTGTTAATTTTACGACAGCGGCCGGCGCCCCATCATTTTGATTCCAAAACCGCACCAGTGACATGCGGACGCTAGGTGTTAGCAGCTGAAAGGAGGAAAGACAAAAGAGTACCGGTCATCTCGTGCCGGTTTCACCCGTAATGCTGGTGGCTGTAAGTAATACATGGCTACTGCGAAATACTAAAATGACTGGAATTCTGGACGGACTAACCAGTAAACGAGAATAATCGGCAACTGGCACCTTTTGGTGCCTCGAAGTTTTATAATAGAAGCGGTTAATTGAATTTTCTGTTTTACAAAATGCTGCTGCTAGCGGAGAAAACCTTGCAGAAATGCATGTTTGTGCTGGTGTTTATATTACGACAGCGGCCGGCGCAGCTTTCAAGAATAAATTTTTCCTTACCATTCCATCATCTACTTAGCTCCTTCTTCTTTCTAATTATCTGACGAAGCCTTGGTATAAAACGTACCGTTCGAACATTTCACCCCATCAGTTTCATCACTAAACCGTACCGGTTACATACGGACGCTAGGTGTTAGCAGCTGAAGGGAGGAAAAACAAAATAGTACCGGTCATCTCGTGCCGGTTTCACCCGTAATGCTGGTGGCTACTGCAAAAAACTAAAATGGCTGGAAATCTGGACGGAATAACCAGTAAACGAGAATAATCGGCAACTGGCACCTTTTGGTGTCTTGAAGTTTTGTAAAAGAAGCGTTGCATTTCCCTCTACTATTTGTTTTAATGGAATATAAGAATACGGTAGTCAACGTCATGCGGTCGTGTCTTGAATACCACCCTCCTACTATTTTTCTCCTGGTTCAAATTGACAACTCCTTCTGGTTCATTCGACACTCCCACAGCTTTGTATCCGTTCCTCCCTCCCAGACCAAGATTATGCTAAAACACCTAGGCTTGAAAAGCTAATAATTAAATTCTCATAATGCACGAAAATCGAATTACCCGTACTCGACCAGTTGAGAATTTTTTAAACCCGTACCCAACCCGAACCCGAAGCCTTGGTCTTTAAATTACCCGTACCCGACACGAACCGGAAATTTTTTTTTTTGCGTTACCCGAAACCCACCCCGTACCCGACCATCTCTACTATGCACGATGAATCGGTTTTGCCCATAGTGACAATTTTATGAGAATTAAAGTCATCAGATGGCAGTACTAACCGTCGGAAATCGGTCGTGTTCAAAATATATGAAAAATATGGAAGTTAGGTATCTTGTTCTAGTTAGCTTTGTTGCAATGTATTTGAAACTAATGGGACAGTGTAAAACCTGCGCCTGCTAGTGAAAGAAGCCGGTGCACTATACGGTCTAGTGCATATTCGAATTAGCGATGCTCATTGTTACCTAGGATAACGGATAGGCTTTGTAGGTTATCACTCAGCGAAAGCAGATGGGCAGGCAGCGGCCAGCCAGAGTGGTAACTGAGTAATTACAAATTACAATTACAATTTTTCAAACGAGTATGAACATTTTGGCACAGGTTTTGTTGAATATCGAAAGAATGAAAAGTTCCCATTGAATTCGACTATCAACTCCAAAAGTAGATATTTAATTTACTCGTCCGCAGACATATTTTGAGCTACGACTTGCAGTATTCATCAGTGCATATGTGGACTGGTAAAGAGCACAACGTACAGTGGGTAATCGCTGGCCATCGACAAAAATTGAAGTGTCAGAATCCAAATTTTTAGAGCATTACGACAAAATTTGAATTTTCTATGATTTTTCAAAGTGTACTGAGTCAGCGTTTCTCTTGGAAAAAATGCAATGTTGGGAAACTTGCTGGAGCCTTAAGGGTAACTTGAATCTCGATAATGTCTAAGGAAAATTTGTATGTAAAATAGTGGAAAATAAATTCTAATCATTGGACAAGGTATAATCTCATTGTAATACTCAAAAAAATAGGCGCAATCAAAAAATTACGTATATTTTGCATAAAAAAGCGTTTAAAGTTTAGACAGCAGGGTTTGGCACTATTGGCACTAGTTTTAAAAGAAATAATGCTTGGAAAAAATGCTTTAAAATGCATCTAGTCCAATCCTGCGCAGAGTTGCGCAAAGTACCCTTCTTTCGAAGAGAAACAACGAGTGTTCGGCACATATCGGATTTCAAAAATGTCAATTTAAATTGGACACTGCATAACGTCAACAGATTAACAAATGGCTTGTATCAGTTTGATAATGACAACGTTTTCAAACATGTTTCAGTATAATTAATCACACTATTCTCATATTTACAAGTGTAACTCATCTATATTCCGACAATTAACGAAGTATCTAAAACTAATCATTGTTTATGTTTTGGATCACCAGCACTGGGTCCCAAAATCATGTTTTAGGTTTATATCATGCCAGTCACATGTAAAAACAATCGTGTAAGCACAAACCATGACATAATACATCGCCTGCTAATTTCTATAGAGCAAATAGTGAATTATTATTTTGACGTTAGAAACTGCCTTTTTAAAACCCTCCCAAAGATATTGAAAGTATATTGAAAATGAACACAAAAATGGATATGAAGGTAGAAGTGAATAAAAAGAAAATTGCGATAAATAGAATCAATGTAATATAGTCACTTTGAAAAAAAAAAAAAAAACAAGTTGATCGCGCACGGCCCTACGTCGTGTTCTAATTTCGCCCTTTGGCATCACGATGGGCAATTAAGGCCCAGGGAGAAGTTTTCTTCCGGACTGCAACGACACGGCACAAATGTTCAGTATTTTACTGTACATTTATTCAAGACGGTACAATATTTACAACTAGCAGTTTGACGGCGCTGCCGCCGCGTGCTCATCAACTAACTACAATGAACACTAACTAACACCACATTGAGAGTATACAAGCCAAGTGCATCAAATATACGAGATGTTTATATCCTCTCATTAACAGGAATTCTAAACTTTGTTTAAAGAACAAACTTTTGATTTACAAACAAATTTTTAGACCAGCAATGCTTTATGCTGTACCGATCTGGTCAAGTTGCTGTTCAACAAGGAAGAAAACGCTCCAAAGGATTCAGAATAAAATTCTGAAAATGATTTTGAAGCGTCCTCCTTGGTTTGGTACACTCGAATTACATAGACTTACTGGTGTTGAACCATTAGAAGCTATGTCAAATAAAATTATTAACAATTTTCGACAAAAATCGTTGCAATCCTCAATTGCTACGATAAGCTCTCTTTATAGCCAATAAGTTAGCAATTAAGTTAGTTGTAAGTTTACTTCCCCTTTTCTGACAAGTAGGTTTAAATCCCTACGAATGATAAGTCCTAATTGCGAAAGCAAACAAATCCTAACAATTAAAATTACAAATTTCTAACAGTGTTGAGAAGTCACCATTTGTGATTGGACACACATACTCATTATTTACTAATATTTATCAAAAAAAAAAAACACTAACACTGGCGCTGCTGTGGAGAACGCTTTTAAAGGCTGCCTCTCGAACGGCAGCATTGTCGAGCCAGAACAAAGCTTAAAATAATCGCGCGCAAACCAGCGTCGCTTGTGCCTCAGCTGGTCACTCACGGATGACAGTAATGCCCATCTGAGGCGGGAGTTTTGGCGCGAACACAAGTCATAAGTGATTTTCAACACCAAGCATATTTTTCAATTGATATTTTTTTTATTTTCTTAATGACTGATTAAAATTTTATGTTTTTTTATGGCATATGAAAGTCTTTCAAGCATCATGCCTTTTAATTTCCAAAAGATTGAAACCGACGTAAAATTTTTCTCATATAATATATAGAAAAAACATGAAAATTTTCCTGGCGTCAAAAATATGCGTTTTCATGCAAAAATAATATCAAATTCGGACTCAGCATCCCAAAATTACATAAAAACCATGTATTTTCCATAATTTGAAGACATTTTTTTGCTTGGCCAGCATTTGTATGGAGTTGTCCCACTGTGCAACGGGATACCTATTTTTATTAGCTACGTTAAAAGGTGGGTGGGATAGCCGATTTTAAGCACACAATTCTGGATTCTAATTGAGGTTAGGTAGTAAATTATGCGGTTGTTTGTGTACCATGTTTCGGGGTTTTGGGGAGAAGATTGAAAAGCCATGAAAGTTACCTACGTCTTTGTTAGGTTTCATTCAAAGCATTGTATCTCAGAAATTCGGTAAAGTCCCGCATTCTCGAAAAAATCACATACATTGCCTACTTAAAACAACTTACAACTTAGAATGTAAGTCACAATGCGCCACAAATTACGTAAGGACTATTGACGTAGGACTACGTCTAACCGCACTATATCGAGATAAAAAAACTAAAACCAAGGTGTAACGTTGGAATCAGTGTTGGAATTGTCAGCAAAATATCAATTTCAAATGCGATACGTTTTCGCCTCCGAACTTTCTGTCGCTCGTTTCACACGCTGATAAATCCCGATTGAACTTCGAGGTGCATGAAAACGAACTTGCATGAACTTGATTTGCCGCAACTCACCGATGCAAGGATACGGAAACAATCAGATCGTTTTTTCTCTCTATCTCTTTACATCACATTCGCTCATGATATACCGAGAGCACATATCGTAAATGAAATAGCATGAAACGATTCGGGATATTGTTCGACGAAATATCGATCTTTACCCGCTCTTCAGCCAGATAACTGATTATACATTTCATTTACGACAAGTGCAATGAAGGTGCTGATGGGTGGTTCTAATGTAGGGCTTTCTAGTAGTTGCATATGACAGCCTAAGCAGATAGCGATTTTCTTTATTCCACTGCATCAGGGAAAATCTGTCGAGGGATAAAGAAACGACATTGCGATTTACGACACAAGTATGAAAAAGATTCCAAATAATTGTTTACGAATTAAGCACGTGCGGTGCTAGCTTGAAGCTGACAAATTTCACAATGCACTTCGGGCAGCACGCCAGATCAATACTGGGTCAAAATCGAGCGAAAAAAGAAGGGTTTTGAAAGCAGTTAGGTTGTTTTCAGGTCAAAACGAGGTGAGCTGGTAGAATAAACACGACTCATTTTTAAGAAGCTATTTTCAAAATGCTATTCTGGGAATTACATAATCAATGGTGTCAAATGTGCATATAGTAATAATAGTTCAAAAGTCATTTCTGTCCGCTGGAATAGGGTTGATTATCTATCAAACAGATGAAAAGAATAAATGTTTTTTTATAGCAAAGAATTTATATGCTATAACAACAGCAGCTTAAAAAGGTTAATGAAACGCACGGCAATTCAATGACATGAGTTATCATTCTTTTCTACAGCTTTTTCGATTTTAAACCGTTTACATTGGTCTCGATTATTAACCATTTTTCAAAAACTCGCATCCAATTGCTGTCACAGCCGTAAATGCACGTCGAATCTGCAAGACTTCCAAACAACTACTAACAAAATCCTCACCCGAGCCGCTCGCGCCGGGCGGTTGAGTGAAACGAAAAATATCAAAACCGAATATCAATATGAGTTCGCGCGTTCGTTGATATAGGCTACCTATTCTCAAAGTAGAAAAAGCACGAAGGCGACACGATGTTCGAATGATTCGAATCCCAAGTACGTTTCGCTCGCATGTGAGATGGAGACAAAAATATCCTCTACGATGCCAGCTGAAAATGATTCTCGTATGGTGTTTTCATGAACTTTTAGATCGAATATCCTTAATGATCTTCTTGTGCGAAGTTCTCTGGAGATTTTTCATTGCATTGAGCGGTGAGTGAACTTTTTTTTATCATGATTATTCCAACACTGGTTGAAATGATTTTAAACGGTAATACTGATGTAACCACATGATGGATTACAATAATCAATATGTCATTGAATTGATAAGGGGCCATCCACATACCACGTGGACAGATTTTTAACGATTTTGACCCCCCCCCTCCCCCTTCGTGGACAACTGTCCATATAAATTCTAAAAAAAATTGTATGGACCGTGGACATTAGCCAACCACCCCCTCTCCCAAAGCTGTCCACGTGGTATGTGGATGGCCCCTAAGATGATGGACAATTTTGTGATTCCTCAGTTATCATTATCATTATATTGTTAAACAGTGAAAATTTCATAAAAGTTTCAAGGTCGAATTTTAAAAGTTTCAAGGTCGAATTTTGAATGTTTCAAGGTCGAATTTTCACGAACAATGTACCAATCACATGTGAGCACACCTGACACAGACTTCGTGAGTAGACACCAACTGCCTGCTGCGATATCCTGTATAGCCGCGGCAAAAAAAATTGACAGAATCTCCCCGTCCCAATAGGTCAACTAATGTTCGCTTCCATGAGCCTAGACTATTTTGGTGTCTTGAAGGTGAAGCTTTTTCGGAAAGCTCGTAACCACATCAACTATCAGAGAGTTTTACGTGCTGCTGTTAGAATGTTAATGAAACTGATGTCTTGAACATGCTGGCACAGGCAACAGTACTGCACCAAGCCATGTAAGAATAGAGCGCTGGTCACTCGTCGTCTATCAGTGCAGTAGTAGAACTCGATATTTGTGTGCAGCCAAGCCAATTGTAGTCTTCACATTGCCGCTGTCGACGCACAGTAGGGCGTGATGGGTTAACGCGTAGGAATCGTTTTGCGATCTGGAACACAATCGAATTGCCGTTTGAATTATCTTTTTCTTCTTCTTGTTTCGTATAGTAGCAAATATCAGAATTCGGGTGCCACAAAAAACTGGACGTTTTGGTAGAGGAAGATAGCAGGGTATATAAATTAGGTTCATTGTACAGATAAAATGTGTTGTTTATTTTTGAACTCTACACTCTGTTTTTCTCATGTCCTTTTTAAATTTTCTGTGAATATACATTTTTGTTTAAAAACTGTTATTCTTCATAGTTATTTTTTCCACAAACTGCAGGGAAATTTTATTATGTGACATCTTTGCCGCTTGGTGATCGGAGAGTGAGCCATCGTTCACGAAACAAATAAATATTGTTTGATTTATACTAAAACGTGCTCAATTTATGTCTGTATAGAAGCTTGCGTTTTCGCGTATTGAAGAAAATTGACTGTATTAGAATGAAAGGTATTCGTCAATGTTAAAGAGAATATTTTTTCTTCTAAAATAGAGTGCTGCAAATAAATAATCAAAATACAGACCCCATTCGATTTTGCCAAGCACGACGTGGCAGAAATTTCCTGTTGCCAAGATTGAACCATGCCAAAAATGAACGGTTCTTTTTCCATGACTTTTTTTCATATATATTTCCTCCAATATACTAGTTTTAGTTCCAAGTCGTTTGAGGTGTCGCTTGATGAATTGAGGCTGGATGTTGAGCTTAAATTGGTCGAAATAATCAAGAAAACTAAGAAATGTGATTAGACATAATCGCTCGTCTTTGGCACATGTGTGCCAAAATCGAACCGTGCCAAAAGTAAAACGAGCTCAAATCAAACAGATCCTCAAAAGGAAATATAAAACTATTGTAGTCCTTCGTCAACTATGCGGTCGTGTTTTGGATACCACCCTCCTACTATTTTTCGACTCTCTCCCCCCCCCCCTAATAAAGCTTAGTAAGATTTTGCATTAGGCCCCCCCCCCCCCTCACAAATCTCATGTATTTTTTTTTATTAATTTTTTTTGAGAAGAAACATTTTTCGCATATAGCATATTCGTAGAGAATAAAATCAGAACCAGAATTAGTGTTCGACATCGGAACTAGAGAT
This sequence comes from Wyeomyia smithii, assembly GCF_029784165.1. Classification (NCBI taxonomy): domain Eukaryota; kingdom Metazoa; phylum Arthropoda; class Insecta; order Diptera; family Culicidae; genus Wyeomyia; species Wyeomyia smithii. Next base: position 161,980,743 of record NC_073695.1, on the reverse strand, counting down.
GGTCGGGTTTGATGTTTTCAAACCCGTACCCGACCTGAACCCGAATTTTTTTTTCGGTCGAAACCCGAGCCCGACCTGAACCCGAAACTTTTTTTTCGTTCAAACCCGAACCCGAACCCGAAAATTTATTTCTTTGAAACCCGAACCCGAAATTGTGAAACCCGAACCCGAGATTGCATAGATTTTATAGTCGGGTTTCGGGTTTTCATACCCAAACCCGAACTGAACCTGACATTTCAAACCCGAAAATATTTTTTTCACAAATCCCGAACCCGACCCGTACCTGACACTTTCAAAAATTTTCAAACCCGAACCCGACCCGAACCCATCGAGTACGGGTCGGGCTCGGGTTTCGGGTTTTCAAACCATCTCTAATCGGAACGAAAACGTTGGGTCCGCGTTCCGGTTCGATCCGGTCTGGTAAAAAATCGGAACTACCTCGTTCCGGTCCGATTTGGGTCCGGTCCGATTGGCTTCGTTCCGGTTCCGGTTCGGAGTTCGGTCCGAAGTCCGGGAACAAAAGTTGCCAGTTTTTTCGAGAGCGTTATTTTAGTGGAAAAATTATCATAAAGACTTTTATGCATGTTGGAAAGTGTTTTACTAAATCAGAACAATACAAACTAAATTTTTCAATTTGTTTTCCTATTTTTTTATTATTTTTTTCTAATTGAAAAATTTGGTGTGTAGTAACAAAAAAGGCTGGTTTTACAATTTTCCTAATTTTGGAACTTTTATTTGAGCCAATATTTTAGTAAAAGTAGCTGCCGGATTCTTTTCCTACTTAGGCGTCGTACACAAATTACGTAACGCATGAAGAGGGGAGGGGGGTTGAGTCAGGGTTACTTATTGTTACGTAGGGGGGAGGGGGGGTTGTAGAGACAGTTACGTAACTGTGATGTTTGCTCGAAGTTGAAAATTCCGGAGGGGCGTCAGGCTAATCAGCGTTACATAATTTTAGGGGGGGGAGTCATGTCGAACGTTACCTATCGTTACATAGGGGGGGAAGGGGCCTGGAATCTAGATTTTTAGCGTTACGTAATTTGTGTACGACGCCTTAGTCTGTTTCTTCGTGATGTGACGACGTCCCGTCCCGAAGAAAATTTGTTCTCGAGTGGACACTCGGCGCAGAATCACACAGAACGTCTCTTGCCATAACCGACAGGTTCGAAAATCTTGCAGAATTGTGCTGAATGATGAAACGAAAATAAATAATACCATAAATGAAACAAAAATTATATATATTGCAACTCACTTTCCACCAATTTAGCACAGACTTATCATGTGGTAAAACGATTGTTTCCTCTCCGAGCAAGGCCATATGGGTTGACTTTCAATAAAAGCAGCGAAGAAAATCAAAAAGAATAAACAACTTACTGCGTTCTATGACTTAGGTCACTTTTTAAATAATTTGTTTTCACCGAAAATGTCCGGGGTCCGGAAAGCATTACCCGGTCCGTTCCGAAGTCCGGATGGCTCCGTTCCGGAAAATAATCGGACATTGAAGGTTCCGGTCCGATCGGACTTCGGACCGGACGGGACTTTTACCGGGCCCTACACGGTCCGATGTCGAACACTACAGTTAATACCAAAAGCAAAGCAAAGCATTGGTGCTATATTCCGATATGGAACTCGACCATCTGTTTATTTTATACAGACTTCGCTGTCAACTGTTTAGTGTACAGGACAATTGCGGGGCTAGCTACGATCCTAGAAAACACTAACAGTCTCTCCCAAGCTGAGACTCGAACCTACGACGACTGGCTTCTTAGACCAGCATCGTTCCTTGAGACAATCTGGGAGATAAACTACACATACACGTTTCCCGGAACTGTTTTGCAACCATCGGTGGTTATTAACTGTCCCCAAAGCCCATCTTTTCTTTTCTTGGTTAGTATTTGTCAGGGTTTCCTCTCAGTCTTTCGAAGACTAATCGTGAATGTTCTCGATGCTCCTTCGGCGTTGATGAAGCAATAAGTAAGTCATTTAGGTAACCAACTACAAAAAGTAGATCGAAAATTGATTGTTTATAAATCATTGGAATGTTAGGCCAGAACTCTTCAGTCCGGAAGGCATTACAAGAAATTCGTATAGATGATGGTAGTTTTTTCGACACCCACCTCGTGAATAAGAATTTGTTAATATGAGCATTCGAGGTCGAGCACGCATATATCAAGATGGCTTGACAAAGTAATTTTTTTAATTCTTTTATCACCAATATTTAGTGGTTAATTTGTGAGTTCGAAATCCAATTTGTGGTAATTTATGGTTAAGTGAATTCCGAGGAATTTTCAAAAAACTCAGTCAAGCCATCTTGAAACATGATTTTTCTTCAAATGAATCGGACAACGATGATATATACATCAATCGAAGGCTTTTAATTTGTGGTTCACGAAAATGTAACTTTATGGTCATAATTACTAGTATTTGTACAGAAATTTGTGTTTTATTGCTCACGTAGTTCTACGTTTTGTTCATTTGTTGTTGAAGCTGCTAGCCGCTAGTGGCGTTGGCTGTTTGCGGTGTTTGTCACTGCTATACTAAGCGTGCGTGTGGGGAATATGGTAACTTAGCCAACACACTTGCTATTACAGGTAGCCCAACAGGCGCAGAATGGATATGTGTAAATTTGTTGTCATAAAAGAAACGAAAATGTACTTTAAAAGAAAAGCAATCCAAACTCGACGGATTATTTTCCAGAACCAGTAGGTATTGCTAACAATAATTATCACTTTTTCATCACCGAGATTCTGAGAAATGTTTTGGAAATATTTTAACAAATGTTCAAATAAGCTGCCGGGATCCAACTTAATGTTGCTCTTCGGTTATTTTTCCATGCATATGTGCTAACTTATGAGCAAAGTAATGAAGAAAATGTCTGCTGTTCGCGGGTCTGTTAAGCTGCTAGTGGCACCGTCGCACAGAGGAGTACCTAGAACAAAATGCTGGCTAAAATAAGAAAAGTTAAAGGGTATGTGCTTGAGTGCACAAACGTAGGCTCGACGTGGGACTATTGTGGGTGTAAAGATTTAATTCTGCCATAGCCATAGTATATAACACACACCAAACGTACAAATACCAAACACAACAATCCATGAACACTCCATAAAAAAACACATACACCTGTCATAAACCATAGCATACAAACTAATAGGAAAAATAATTAACTTGTTGCCTATAAAAGTATTCTGTCATGAATAAATTTACCTCGGATGAATGCATTTTTGCACACACTTATACGTTATACACACATATGCTATATACACACACTACTCACAAGCATACACTCCTCAGACACACCCACGCTACTTACACACACACACACACCACTTACATACACACACGTCACTCACACACACATGCACACACACACCTTCACACATACATTCACACACACACACATTCACACACACACACACACACACACACACACGTCACTCACATCACACATTCACGCACACACGTCACTCACATCACACATTCACACACACACACAGAGACACACACACACACACACATTCACACACATACATTCACACACACATTCACACACACATACATACGCACATACATACACACATACATACACACACACACGCTAACGCACAAATTAACCACTAAATATTGGTGATGAAAGAATTAAAAAAAAATACTTTGTCAAGCCATCTTGATATATGCGTCGAGCACAGAGAATATAGTCTTCCCTCGCAGTGCTTGGCAAATATCGTAAATGTGTGGTAAGGGATAGCGGTTTCTAACGGTAGATTCATTGCGATTTTTGTAATTGCCTACCATTATGTGCCGCATTAGTAGCCAGATGCAATGATGGTGATCGGCGATGAAATCGGCGATAAATATTCGATCTTTTCCAGCATGTGAATCAATTTCGTCTCTCAGTCGATTGTAACAATTATCGTACGATATGCTAGTCCGAGTGAATCAATTCGGAGATTCGCCGAGCTAATTTATTCTCTCTCAGAGATTGAATTTCCACCAGCTCTACAAAACGATGATTCACTCCTCGCTGATAGAATCGTAGTGTCAAAACAAAAGAGAACAATCGCGTGACGATAATTATCAAAGAGAGAAAAATGATTGCGATCGCTTGAGCAATTATCCCCCTTTCTTTCTAAGTCGCAAGTGTTGACAGTAAAATAGATTTTTCATCGTCCAACAAAATTTTGCTTGCTATTGTCATTGTCAACTCTATATACCTTTGTTCGTCGGTTTTATTTCCATCGAAGGTTTGTTCACTGATGTATGTTGGTCGATGTCGAAAAGTTTGGTTCAAACAAGCAAAAATCTGCACACATTTTGGAAAAAAAACGCGTAAATGTTAATAGATTCGAAAAAAAGTTTGCAAGGTAAGCAAAAAGTAACAATGAATGTTTGCAAATTGAAAAAACAAAATCGCTCACGGATTCTGAAAATCTACATTTCACAGACAAATCTGTAAATCCGGTATCCCTGTTTTTACTGCCTTTTGGTTGTTCTACGGGTTGCAGTTTTTTCCCTCTCTGAGTTTTTGGTTTGCGATACAATTTAACGATTATCAGGACACTCTCACCCACAAAAAGATTGAAACCAAAGATTTTCGTTTCACGGCTCGATCGGATCGGGAGACGATAATGAATTACCGATTGAAGCCTATGAGAGAATCGAAAAAGCGTACGAACAAGCGATAATAAACTCGCATACAGTTAACTGGCTATGAAATTCACGGAGTATTCTTTCGCCTGTTTGTTGGTCACACAACTTCTCTTCTCGAAAGACGATACAAAACATCGCGTAATAAGCGTGATCAGAATCCAATAGGATTTTCTCGTGATAATTCTCTGATACGAGGCCAGAGGCACCGGACTTGAGTATGGGCTTTTCGCTGGATGTATATAACCGAGCTCTAAAAAGAGTTTCAGTTCCTTAGGTAGCGGTAGATTTATGCGGTGGCAGTCTGCGGAATTTGGAGTGACATGGAGGGCCTTCGATTTTTTTAAAATGTTTAACATTGTATTTAGCTTCTTGATTAGAAAGGCGCTGAGCGAATTTCCATAATCGCTGTTGTGTGAAAAGGTTTTCATTCCAAATAATCCTACTGCAACTGTGTTTAGGTGGTCGTATGCTTTTATGTTGGTCGTTTTATCTACTAAGTACTTACCTCGTAAGTCCACTATAAAGTTATAGTGTGTAGCGTATATAGTTAACAGGTAGTAAAATGTAATTAATATTTAGCATAGTGTAGAATTGGTGACATGAACTTAACATGGTACACCCAACTGAACCATGCCAACTTGCTTGAAAAAGAAAATGATGTAAAAAATTCCCGATCAAACCGGAGGCCGTCGAAACGTCATCGCATTCTTCCGGGATAAGCACACAAGCGTGAAGCAGCAAACTACAAACGAGTCTCAAGCTTTGGAATCCAGGGAATTAAATTAATTAAAAGCAAATCACAGCAGAAACAAGCTCGTTCAACTTATTGAGCTGGCTTCAAAAGGGTGAGTCGAAATACTTAGAAGCAAATGGGAAATCGAGCTGAGGTTAATCCTGTTTTCGTAGGGCCCTTCTGCGGGATCTGTTCTGCGGTCCGTTTGCTCGCCTCTGGTCCCGCATTGGATTTAGTCACGCGATCTTCGCTCCCCAGTGAGGCGAAGAGACCGGTGAAGCACTGAGCCGGAAATCGCTTAGTAGAGACACGGCCTCCCGGACGCACTAGTGGATGCATCGAAACAGTCGTGAGTAGACGGAGTTGGAGAGAAAAGGGGAAGTGGGGAAAACTAGATATGGCAAGATGTTGAAAGAGTAGTAGCTTGGCATGCCTAGAATAGAGTGGAAGAAGAGATAGAGCGAAGGAAGAAAGTAGAAGAAACAGAGTGAAAAGAATGTGCCTGTGAACAAGCAAGTAATGAACAAGCCTGTGACGAGTGCTTAGGAATAAAAATGTTAATGTCGAATTTTGATTTCGTTTTTGTTTTGTTAAGCAGCCGAAAGCTTTTTAATATTACAAGTGTTCCAGGAAATGAGCACCTAAAATCGGAGACGTTACTTTTATAAATCGCCTTGCAAAGTTCTTGCGCCGACCGAAAGTTGGTTTATATGTTTCTGTGCCGTAAGTGGCGATACGGGAGCCGTTGGCTGCGTACAAATTTATTCCTGAGGTTGGCTTTCGTTCGTGTCTCGGAGAGCATGGCATAACCGATAGGTCTGCACCGGTGTCGACTAGAAATTTGTAGTTGGTGGCCAGATCAAGGATGATTAGATGGAATAGGCTTTCACCCGTCGGCCGATTGCAGCTGTGTTAGTTTTTTTATTTGAATTGGCACAGTTTCCGACAGTTTCTCGATTCATCGCCAAATGTTCTATAGTAGTAGCAAACGAGTGATACTCATGGGAGCTATTTCGAGTATTCCCTTGTCTGCTAGAGATTCTTTCGCGGGATCTATTGCGTTCTTGGCGTCCAGCTAGTCCAGCCATCTCGTTCGAGAGTTCGGCGATTTATGCACTTTGCTCTGCCAAGTCGAATTCTGTTCACTGGAACTGTACTATATGATGATTCTTTCTTTGCTGCGGCGTAACGTTCCTGTACAGGAGGGTCACGGATAATATCAGAACAACATGCGAGAATTTCACAGTCAATGGCTGCTAAAATATGACAATAGGGGGTTTCATCGCGATCAATTCCGGCAAGTATAAATTGTGCTTCAAGCTGGGCTGTTCACTGCGTTAGAGATGTTGTTTTGTCCTGTCGCAATATCTCTCGCGGCTCGCGTTGCTGGTCGTTCAATAACCTTAGATTGATGTGGGTAGGCTCCGTAAGACGTCGGGGTCACCAGTATGGTGCGTAAAAAGCGTGAAATGAAACGCTGGTGATTTAATAATTCACTTAAAAAATTATTGAATTGAAGCGTCTGATTTGCTTCGATGACAAGAATGAAATAAAGGGAAACCCGAACGCGTTCGAACAAGTTTGACAGTAGTTTTCTCACTCTCACCCCTGACTGCGGCGACTGAGATAGGGATACCAGAATGAATAGGGCGCACTGAAGAACTACTAGTGCCTTACAATTCGTTCTGATAGGCCCTGTTTTAAAAATTACCATTACCAACAATTTTAACTTTGAACCATCAAAATGTTTCGAAAAATATGAAGAAGGTATGATGTTACAATTAAAAACTATAAATCTAATATTTATTTTAGTGGTTCCAATCAAAGCACAGAAGCGGCGTCAAAAAAAATAATCGAGTTTCTGGAAATTAATGAAAAAGAAGAGACCAGTACAGGATGGATGCTACTAACAGCAATAAATATAATGGCGAGTGGACCAAAATCTCTTATACAGGTATGTACGTTTAGTGATAGATGACAATCGAAAAGTTTGATCATCCATTTCATGAATAATGAAGGATTGCGAATAATGACTAATGAAGAAAAGGAATTAGCTCGACTTTTCTCAATTTGTTTTGAAATGTGCAAATTATTAGGCGTGCCAAATACAGTTGAATTTTTCACTCATTCACCCATTCCCCGCGGGTGATGCCATATGGCATCTCCTGACATATAAACTTTGTTAACAGTTTAATAACTATACTTGAAATTTCTGACGATGACAATATTCTGAGCAGTTAGAGAACAAATTGACCTTCAACATGCAATATAGTTTGTGCCAAATATGCATGCAGTTGCCGAGTAATAAGAGTTTGAATGTCATTTTTCGATGTAAAAATTGATTTCTCTCCGCGGGGATAGGGTTAAGGGGTTATATACCTTTTTGCTTCACAAAAAAGGAGGAAAATCCAAAAATTTCTTTGAGGCGTGTAGCACCTTTTTCATTGCATAAAAGTAGTAATTTTCTAAAAGTTCAGTTAATCAACAACAACAAAAAAACACGTTTGCTCATAATAAATACCGATTATTTGTGGAACAATGGCCGTTTCCCCGAAACGTCTTTTTTGTAGAGGTTTACGGTGTTTACGATAGCGACCTAAACTAAAATCGAAAAAATATTTCGGCAAAGTTAAGCTTCGTGTGTCAAAAAACAATCGTTCAACGACCGGTGAATTTAATAACGAACATTTGAAAAACCCAAATTAATCCACCTAGCGGTGAGACCCAGCCTTTCTTATTCAAACATTTGCCCTTGATAACAGTTGCTGGATTTATTTTTCATCCTGAATAACAAATTTTTGGTAGCCAACAGTGAAACCATACCTAACATTTAAAACATAACATTCAAACACATATGAACATAGATTAACACATACAAATAACATGAAATATATGTGTTTTAATTATATGACGCGAAATTTGTTTTTGATCGCGGTACAATCGAAACATTACTGTACTCATATTTTGGTATGACATTCTTTTCACAACTTTTGAACCACGTGTTCAATTATCATATTTCATCAGTTATCCTTTAACTAGCCCGTTCATTTGATACCAATATTGTTCAAATCGGTTATGTACCCGATCAGAAATAAAAAAACAAAAATGTAACAGAAGCTGTTAGTTTGTTACGGAAAAAACCTCACAGGCTGTGTTTTCAAATTGATTCCGTTAGGTGTTAAAATAACAGAAATTATAACAGAAATGATTCTACTAGTATCAAACACATATCAAAATTTGTTACTAATGTATCAGCTTTCTAACAAAATAAGATAGTATATAGAACAGTTACAAACATTGTTAGAAACAACAGATTTTGATAAAAACGAAAAATTAGTTAGACTTTAAGTTTTAGAAAAGCGGGCAATGTATGCAGTTTGCGAGGATGCGAAAATGAACGGGAATAGAAGGTGTGACTTTTAGGTTTAGAACAAATTTTCCCTCGTCCAGACGGGACTCGAACCCGCAATCTCCGTTGTCTCCGGCAAGGTGTTTTGGCCAATTAAACTACTGGGAAAGGTATAAATAGTTCTAAACCAAAGTCGAATCACCCTCTACTATTGTGTTCCCGTATCTCAGCACGCCAACGATGAACTGCACACACTGCCCGGTGGGAGTTTATTTTTTTTTATAACTGAGAGAGTGTTCTCTTCACGCACACAGTGTATAATGACTTTTGTTATTATAACTCATTCAGATTCAATTTTGCTACCAAAATTATATGGAAAAATACAAAATTGTATCAAAATATTTTGACGTTGGACTAACGTCTATATCGAAGTTAGGCACCTGAATTTGAAAATCTAGTAATTCAACCAGGGAAAACCAGGAAAAGTGGTCAGGTTTTGAGCGCTTATATATCAGTCATTTCTTTTCAGAATTTCGAGGTTTTGGCATCAACCGATCAGAAATTCTTTTACGGTTGAATTTATGTAACAAAAATAACCTATTGTTCGAGATACACTATTGAAAAATTGATAAATCACATCGATTGTCTAAATCATACCGAGCAACCAATCACCACCTTTCTTCACAAGCACAGTCGACACTAACGGATACAACCGATCTGACTTTGTAAACAGTCTCGCAGCTTTCAACCAATAAAGCTCGCTTTCGGTAGCTGCAACAGGTGTTTCAACACCATTTTAAAATGCTTCTTTTATCATTACCACTGAACAGATTCTAAACAGGAATGGCTTGATTGATAGGGGAAATATTGCGCAAGATTGTCATATACTAATTTAAATATGTTTTCGATACTGAACTAGCTAAAAGTTGTGTTAAAGGTCGTGCACATTCAACCAATCACAAGCTCGCTTCCCCTTTGCTCGCGAATGGATTTTTGCTTTGGGCTATATAATAACCTGCGTCGTCTCATAGTAGTCATCAGTCAACAAGTGGAAGGCCACTAGAACGGTCTTGAATAATCAGCAGCGGTGGCTGATTCCAGTGGCGAAACTGAGCTGCAGCAGAACCAGAGCGGTGGTATCAGGCAGCAGCGGCGGAGGTAGTGGGCAGCTGCATTTCTTCATTCTATTCGATAGCTAGAGCTGTTGCGTGTGTATGGCTAGCTATAGCGTGTGTAAGATATAGCATGTGTAGCATATTATGGCTATAGCGTGTATATCTTCAGCGTGTGTACGGATAGTTATAGCGTGTGTGTGGATAGCTGCTGCGTGTGTAATGATTACTTATGGCGTATGTATGGATAGTAATAGCACATGGTTGGATAGCTTATGCGTGTTGATAGATAGCTGTATCGGATGTATGGATAGGAATAGCGTGTGTATGGATAACTTTAGCATGTTTGTATAAAAAACTATAGCTACAGCGTGTGTATGAATAGTTTTAACGTGTGTATAGATAGTTATAGCATGTGTGTGGATAACTATAGCGGGTGTTTATCGAAGATTATTATTGTCATTAAAAATATTAAAACGTCTTAACGAACACAGTTGTGAATTTGATTTTACAGCAGCGATTTTAACTTCTTCAGCCAGTCTTTAGTCACCGAGAAAAAATTACTGCCTATGAATGATCAACACTTATTTACTAAAAATTTCATTTAGATCAAAACAGGTTCTTTTGAGTGTCATAAATTATTGGTAAAAAGAGTTGCAAGTTTTCTCAAAAAGCATTCATTAAATTTTCATTTTTGTTTCTCGGTCCGCGGTTTTGATTTTGTTTCTCGCACACAGAGAAAGAAACAAACTTGTCGCTATCGTGAAAAATAACAAAACAATTAGAAATGCTCTAAATCACAATTGAAGAAGTTAAGATATTTTCCTGTCACTCGCCAAAACCTTGATAACAACTACCGAAAAACGTGTAATTGAGCTTTTGCTGTATTAAGTTATTGAAATAAACGTATTTTTTGTTTAAATACATGAAGTTATATGCTGGGCTGGAGCTAACCGCGCATGAGTTTTATCAATTTAATGTCAAACAATTTTTAAATTTGAAATTTTCGTTTGAATCGTTCTGAGCTCCAATTTCAGATAGTTTCGTTAAGTTTGCTTTTTGCTTAGATAGGAAAATTTTACCAATTCGCTCAATTAAATGATTGTCTTGCTGGTGCAGCTACGAACAAAGGTTTGATTCGAATATGTATGAAATGACAGCGATTAAATAAAAGATATCCATTCTTTTAGTAGGGTAGGAAACATATTCTAAGCAGCTTTAGGAACCGCCTGTGTATTCAGACGAAATACTCGTAATGTGCTGGGTTAAACTCAAACAGTAGTATATCAATTTGCTCTCTATCGTTTCCTCTGTCAGAACTTGTTTTCGGATTGTAAAACTAAGTTTGCAAACTTTGACAATCATCAATCAAAGTTACCAATCGAGGGACACTATTCCAATCACCCCGAACCTATTTTAAGCAGTTTCCATCTGTTTTGCAGGCGTTTTTTTTCAGCACCTGAAGTGGCTCCTGAATGGCTGCAATATAGGTCGATTTGTTTCAATTACAATTGTTCACAGATTTCTTTGTGATTAACGGTATTTCTTATATTCGTAAGACAGCTAGACAATCAAAGTTTTCGTTTCCATCATTGAAATTGTCGATAGTGGTCGAAATGCAGGAGTTTGAGGCCTGTTTTCTTCGACTGATTAAAATAGGTGCTACTGCTTAAGCCGTTCCCTACCCTATATATTATTATTTATAACGTTTTAACGTCTCAGCATTCAGAAATGCACTAGATAAAATTGCAGCAAATACTAGAGTTGCAATTCTCTCTATTATTTGTTTTAATGGAAAATAAGAATACCGTAGTCCAACGTCATGCGGTCGTGTCTTGAATACCACCAATACCATTTTTTTATATGTATCTCGCGTTGATAGAATTTTGTAATTTTTTAGTTATGCTCTTCTGGTCGGGTAGTTTCTGAGATTTTTTTTTTTTTTTGTTCACACAACATTTATTTGACACGGCACAATACAAATTAATGTTTTACGGAGCCAATTAAATCTTATGCCTTATGGTCTAGAATATCTTATAATCTAAAGGCAAATTCTTTACCCTCGCTGCCGACTACGAGCTGAAACTAAATCTAATACTAAAACTAACATGGTTTTTTTTTGTTTCGCTGTTAAATTGGCACCTTGATGCTCTTCAAGTTGCTATAAACATGTAGCATGTATGGCAAGTTTCGCTGAACGAGAATATCACGAACTGGCACATAGGGCTGTATTCCTCGGGCCCTGAGGGTATCCAAAAGTAGAGATCTGGCGCCGCAGAATTCAGCACACACCCAAACCACGTGTTCAATGTCTTGATACCCCAATCCACAAACGCAATGATTACTGCTCGCCAGCCCAATACGCAAGAGATGTGCATCTAGCCCGTAGTGGTTGGACATAATCCGAGACATCATGCGAATGAAATCTCGTCCTACATACAACCCCCGAAACCAAGGTTTGGTGGAAACCTTGGGGATGATGCTGTGTAGCCACCTCCCCAGTTCTCCCTTATCCCACGAGGCCTGCCAGTTGACAAGTGTACTCTGACGTGAAAGTTTTAAAAATTCATTGTAGGCAATTGGTCTGTTATAAATATCACCGTTTGTTGCGCCCACCTTAGCCAAAGTGTCCGCTTTCTCATTGCCCGGAATGGAACAATGAGAAGGGACCCACACTAAGGTAATCTGAGAAGATTTTTCGGATAAAGCACTCAGATGTTCCCGTACTTTCCCCAGGAAATACGGAGAGTGCCTCACATCCTTCATCGATCGGAGAGCCTCAATAGAACTGAGACTGTCCGTAAAGATGAAGTAATGGTCCGTGGGCATTTTTTCAATAATCCCTAAGGTATACTGAATTGCAGCCAATTCTGCGACGTAAACAGAAGCAGGATTATCGAGCTTGTAGGAGGCGGTAAAATTATTGTTGAAGATACCGAAGCCAGTGGACCCGTTGAGAAGTGATCCATCAGTATAAAACGCATTGTCGCAGTTGATGTTTTTATATTTGTTATAAAATATTTTAGGGATCTGCTGCACGCGTAAATGATCCGGGATTCCACGAGTTTCTTCCATCATGGATGTATCGAAAAACACAGTAGAAACAGAAGTATCTAATAAGTTGACACGATTGGAGGGGTATGAGGAAGGATTTATACTTTGAGACATGTGATTGAAATACACAGTCATGAAACAGGTTTGAGAATTAAGGTCAACTAGCCTATCGAAATTTTCAATTACCAAGGGGTTCAAAACCTCACATTTGATGAGAATACGAGTAGTCAGATCCCAAAAGCGGTCTTTTAATGGAAGAACGCCCGCCAAAACTTCCAAACTCATCGTATGGGTCGAATTCATGCAACCTAAGGCAATACGCAAACAACGATACTGCAATCGTTCCAGCTTGATTAAATGGGTGTTTGCAGCGGAGCGGAAGCAGAAACACCCGTACTCAAGCACCGACAATATTGTTGTTTGGTTAAGCCTTATGAGGTCTCCTGGGTGGGCGCCCCACCATGATCCAGTAATTGTCCGGAGAAAATTCACTCTTTGTTGACATTTTTTCATCAAATACCGAACGTGACATCCCCAGGTGCCTTTCGAATCGAACCAGACACCAAGATATTTAGATACCAAAACCTGAGAAATCGTTTCACCCATTAACTGTAAGTGGAGCTGAGCAGGCTCACGCTTCCTAGAAAAAACTACTATCTCAGTCTTCTCCGGAGAGAATTCGATACCTAGCTGTAAAGCCCAAGCAGACAAATTGTCCAAGGTATCTTGCAATGGTCCTTGCGAATCGGCAGCTTTGGCTCCTGTAACAGAGACCACCCTGTCGTCTGCAAGTTGTCTTACCGTGCATAAATTTTCCAGACATGCGTCAATGTCATTCACATAAAAATTGTAAAGAAGGGGGCTCAAGCATGAGCCCTGGGGAAGACCCATGTAGCTAATACGAAAAGTTGCCAAATCGCCATGCGTAAAATGCATATGCTTTTTGGACAACAAATTATGCAAAAAATTGTTCAAAATTGGTGAAAATCCTTGTCGGTGAAGTTTGCCCGAAAGAATGTCAATAGAAACGGAATCAAAAGCCCCCTTAATGTCCATGAACACAGATGCCATTTGTTCTTTGCGAGCATAGGCTAGCTGAATATCTGTAGAAAGCAACGCAAGACAGTCATTCGTTCCTTTGGCACGGCGGAAGCCAAATTGAGTATCTGATAGTAGACCGTTTGATTCGACCCAATGGTTTAAACGACGGAGTATCATTTTCTCCATCAATTTCCGGATACAGGATAGCATTGCAATCGGCCTATAAGAGTTGTGATCAGAAGCTGGTTTTCCTGGTTTTTGGATGGCGATCACCTTCACTTGCCTCCAATCCTGCGGTACAATGTTTTGCTCCAGGAACTTATTAAACAAGTTCAACAAGCGCCTCTTGGCATTGCCGGGTAGATTCTTCAACAAGTTGAATTTGATTCTATCTAACCCAGGCGCGTTATTGTTACAGGACAGGAGGGCAACTGAAAATTCTGCCATCGTAAAAGGTGATTCTATCGCATCGTGGCCCGGAGACGTATCGCGAACAAAGTTTTGCGCAGGAACAGAGTCCAGACATACTTTCCTGGCAAAATCAAATATCCAACGACTTGAAGACTCCTCGCTTTCGTTGACCGTTATACGATTTCGCATTCTTCGGGCTGTGTTCCAAAGAGTGCTCATCGATGTCTCCCTCGACGTTTCGTTTACGAACCAGCGCCAATATCCACGTTTCTTTGCTTGGACCAAGCTTTTGAACTTGGTCTCAAGCTCCAAATACCGCTTAAATTCGTCGGGTTGACCTTTCACCCAAAAGAAGGCCTAAACCGCGTCGGATTTTTCCGTGTAGACATCGGAGCACTCTTTGTCCCACCACGGAGTGGGAGGCCGTTCTTTGATCGTCACGCCGGGATATTTCTTCGTTTGGGCTTGCAACGCGGCGTCGAGGATCAAGCCCGCGAGGAGGTTGTATTCTTCAAGTGGTGGGTGATGTTGAATCGACTCGACAGCTTCTGATATCATTTCCTCGTATAATTTCCAATCGATATTCCGTGTGAGGTCATACGGAATATCAACTGATCGCGTGCGAGTTGAACCATTATCAATTGAAATTTGAATAGGCAAATGATCGCTACCGTGGGGATCAAGGACTACCTTCCATATGCGATCCAACCGTAGCGATGTTGAACATAAAGATAAATCTAAAGCACTGGGGCGCGCTGGAGGTTTCGGAACGCGTGTCATATCCCCGTTGTTTAATATTGTCATGTCGAAGTCGTCGCAGAGGTGATGATGATGATGATGGTCCCGCCACATACCCCTACAAAGGTTTGAGCTGGACGATTTATCTATAGATAATTAATGTAGTCACATTTAAATCAGTTATACAAAAAAAAAAAAACGAACTGATTTTACCTCCAGATATAAATTTCTTCAAAAACTGATTACTTGATTCACATCGGTAAGAATGTGAAGAGCTATAGAGCTACACAAAACTAGCACAGGGTTTTCATGACCTTCAGCCAGACTAACCACAACTACTTCATGATTTTTCTCTAAGCATTGTTAAAGAATCCATTTATATCTGAATTCCGCGCGCGAGGCTCAAACTTATGTAGTCACTTTCTATTATTTTTTAAAGCTACAACAACATAAAGGAAAAAATCCATCATCACCACCGTGACGAACACAGTAGTTTTTGTTATTACATTACATATTAAAAAAGATCTAATATAAAATATGAATAAAATTTTACAACACAATCAGATCCGTTCGTAAAAACTTCGTCAGTTACATTCTTCAATAGAACAATAAATAAATAGATAGGTTCCAAAAATAAATAGTTCATCCAAAATAAATCCGTTATTTAAACTTCGTCAGATAAACTCTCGTCATTTTATAAAAGTTTTAATTTTCGTTCTGTACAACAGAAACTTTCACGTGTGAAATACATTGTCTCTTGAACTCCGCAAGCGTTGGTGCACGTTTAACATGTCTTGGCATCGAATTGAAAAAAATTATACCTTTATAAAACAATGAATTTTGTGAAGCTCTTGTTAGAAAGAAAGGTGTTCTTAGTTCATCCGCGTTTCTAGTGTTATATCTATGAAAATCTCTTCCTCTTTCAATTCGATCACACAAATATTGAGGTAGCAAACCATTAATTATTTTGAAAATGAACACCATAGACAAATAAACAATTCGTTGCTTCACGGATAACCATTGCAAAGCGTCCAACATAAAGGTAGAGGAAGTTAATCTATCACAATTTAAAATCAAACGCATTATTCTATTCTGCAAACGCTGTAACCTCAATAATTGTGTGTTATTGGCCAAAAACAAAAAGGTAGGGCAAAAATCCAAATGTGGAGAGATGATTGACTTGTATAGCTGTATTTTACTACTAATCGTTAATTCGTTTTTCAAACGGCATAGAATTCCATACTTTTTGGCAATTTTCTTGATGACATTGTCAATGTGAGCGTTGAACTTTAGGTTGTCATCAATAATCACGCCAAGATATTTAATCTCCCGAACGCGACCAATTGCCTCATCATCAATCAAAACAGAGACATCGTCATTTACAACGGTGCGCGAGAAAATCATATATTTAGTTTTATCTATATTTAATTTCAATTGCTTATACTTCAACCATCTGTTTAGAGAACGTAAATCTTCGTTCAAGTGTGAAACGGCTTCTTCTACATTCTTAGCTGCAATGAATAATACGGTGTCGTCGGCAAAAAGATTGATATCACAAAAACGTAAAACTCGTCGCATGTCATTTATATACATAATGAACAAAAGGGGCCCTAATACACTTCCCTGTGGAACTCCAAGATCATTCTCCACGGGACTAGATACCGAATCATTAAAAACAGTCCGTTGAGTTCTGTCAGACAAATAGCTCTCAAACCATCTGAATGCAGTACTCGAAATTCCAAAGCGCTTGATTGTGTTCAACAATAAGGGCCTAGAAATTGTCTCAAAAGCGCGTTTTAGATCCAAAAAAACAGCAAATATTGTGTCTCTATTCTCTAAGTTGTCTTTCCATTTTGCTAGTACTAAGTTCAACGCGGTTTCACACGAATGGCCTTCCCGGTAGCCAGATTGTTCCGGAGGTTATAGATCAAAGAGGAACGGTTATCATTAAAAGGGGAACCCCAAGCCACGCCGTGAGAGTTAAAATCTCCCAAAATCAAACGTGGCGAGGGAAGAAGTTCTATTAAATCAAAGAGCAGCCGTTGCCCAACCTGTGCTCTGGGAAGAATATATAGTGAGGCAATACAAAGCTCTTTACCTTGTATTGTCATTTGACATGCGACAGCTTCGACGCCTGGAACCGTGGGGAGGTTAATACGATAGAAGGAATAGCACTTCTTAATCCCTAGAAGTACTCCTCCGTAAGGGGTGTCTCGGTCGAGGCGAATTATATTAAAATCATGGAAGCTAAGATCTACATTTGAAGTGAGCCAAGTTTCACAGAGGGAAAATGCATCGCATTTATGCTTATTAATCAAAACTTTAAATGAATCAATTTTGGGGATGATACTTCTACAATTCCACTGTAAAATAGAGATAGAATCCTTAATCTCAGCCGATGAATTAGCCATCGAAGGATACGATCGCTGCAAGGAGGGGCCATTAAGCAGTCAACTGCTTCAAAAACGTTTTAACTGTTGGTAGAAATGCCAGCAGAAGACTTTTAAGAGGATCAGTTATGTTGAAATTTCCAAAAATCCTGTCCACAATATCTGAAAACTTCAGCAGTCCAGATTCTGGCTGAATCTTGGACGAAAAAGAAGGAACAGTTGGGTTTTTTGATGTTACTGGAAGTGCCGGAAACTCCTTACTTGAATTCAATTTTGCCAATCCCGGAGGAGTTTGCTTCGGATTTTCTACAGAATTTTTTTTTTTTTTTAGTATCAGTCACTTCAGATGGAGACCTTCTCTGTCCTTTCCTAGGAAGCCTAGGAGAAGAGAGGTTTTTCCTCTTCCTAGATTTCCCGGGTTCAACAAAAGAAAATTCCCCAATTGAATCGTCAGAATCAGACTCATCGGATGGCAAGACCTCGAAGAGATTCGGGGAAACCAGTTTGGTGTCAGCGGCCTCTTTGAGCATTTCTGCGAAAGTGCGCTTAGAGCGCTCTTTCAGAGACCGCTTGATCTTGTCTTGGCGCTGTTTGTACGCGGGACATGCAGACAGCTCATGCGGAGTCTGCCCACAATAAAGGCACTTTTCAGCACCCTTATTACAGGCGTCATCCGCATGTTGCTCTCCGCACTTGCCACAACGTGCTTTATTGCCACAGTGGAAGGCCGTATGGCCCAACTGTTTGCACTTGAGGCAATTCATTACCCGCGGTACAAACAAGCGCACGGGCAGACGCACTTTGTCCACGAGCACATAGCTCGGCAGAGCAGACCCGGCGAAAGTCACGCGAAAAGAGTCTGAAGGGGTGTAAGTTTTTACACCCTTGTCGAGCGATACTGAATGTAATTGCTTACATTCAAGTATCTTGGCAGGTTCAAGGCTAGAATCCTTGAAAAGGCCTTTTCCAGCCTTCAACAGGTCCTCGACAGTCAGACTCGATTCGCTGACCACACCGTCAATCTCAACTACGCGAGCTGGAATGTACACGTGGTACTCCCGCGTGAAGAGCTCACAAGCAGCATCTCGTTTGCTTGCTTGAGGTCGGACACCAAAACACGCAGCTTATTCGGGTGTACTTTGGTAATTTCAGTCATGGCTGTAAACCGTGCCAGATCTTTACATATTTGCATTGTGTTCAATGCTTTCACTTTCGGCCGGAAAAATACAGCCCCAATACCAGCTTTGCCCTCCGGATACTGCTTAAGCCGATGGGTAGCTTCCTGCGGTGTTCCATTCTTAACCCTTGGAACTTTGTATCCGGGAGGGCTAGGCGGTAGAACGAGCGGATTTTCATCCCCGCGTTCGTCGTCCATGTTGGACGCGTAAGCCACACACGCAAAATGCCAATCAACAAATAATATTGTAGAAAAAAACCAAGAAAAAAAAACTACTTATCTTCTGCAGCCGCTCTCCACCGCAATCAGCGCACGGGCGATGCCAATCTCCAGTCCTTCACACAAGAGTCTAGTAGCAAAAGCTGCAGCCGCTCCAGCCACACAGCAGCACCAGTAGAGCCAAACAGCAGTACGCCGGGTACTGGATCTCTCGCAGTAGCGACACAACGTACAGTCTGTGGCGTACGGTAGCAATAGGCGATGATGCGTTGTTTTGTCTTCAATAGACGACGGCAACGAGCAGCAGTGCACACGCAATACAATGCACGGTGGCCTTGAAGGCGATTAACTGGTCGGCACTATCGAGATCGAAATGAAATTGCGACCGAACACGACGAGAGCACAACTCGGAATGTAGTTTCTGAGATGATAAAGTTTCGTGATTAAAACACAACAGGCAAAGTAAAAGTCCGATTGCAAAAAAATCAATAGGGCCTTATGGGGCCACTAGACCTTCCATATGACACTGATTTTGTGGAAATCGGTCCAGCCATCTCTGAGAAACATGAGTGAGATTAAATAGTCTCCAGAACACGTTTCTGTAAATAACTTTAGGACCACATGTCTTATCTTTATGAAATTCAAAAGTCAAGATTTTTTTTGGGTAGCCCGTTCATTTAAGACTAATTTTGTTAGAATCGGTTGAGTAGTTTCTGAGATAATGATGTTTCGTTTTTTTTACATTTTTCAACATAACCTCTAAACTAATAATCTGATTACAATAAAATTCAGTAGGGTCTTATGGGGCAACTAGACCTTTCATTTGCAACTCATTTCATGAAAATCGGTCCAGCCATCTCTGAAAAAATCGAGTGAGAGTGAGTTTTCGCAGTGATTGCTATACCTTTCTAGGAAAAAGGCAAAAAGATGAAGAAAACCGGTTCAGTAGTTTGACCGCAATCGTGAACACACCAAAGTCAGTTTTGAGAAACACCATTCCGAGATGAACGCGTATAAAGTTTCAAGTTTAGCTAATGCGACCGTGACGAGGCGCGCTTCAAATCGTTCTAATTTTTTCCGTTTTGCTCAGATTTTTATGAAAATTTGTAGAAATGTTCTCAAGAAGTTGTATTTTAAGATGATGCAATAAAGTTTTTTTCGACTTTTCGAAAACTTAAAAGTTATACAACTCCTTAATTACGAGTATTTTAGGTGCGCTTTTTTCAACTTTCGCATTATTTGAATAAGTAGGCTTTTTATGCGGACACTATCTAACATAGGTGTACGTAACCATCTATCGATAGTAGTCTTTTTAATTATTGTTTTATATTGGGAGTTTTTATTAGTAAAATGTGAATCAATTTGTTGTATTAGTTTAGAAAATCTTTTTTTATGGAATGTTCGTTATTTAATTCCCCGGTCGTTGAACGATCGTTTTATTTTTTGATACACAAAGCTTAACTTCGCCGAGATTTTTTTTCGATTTCAGTTGATCTGCTGGGTCGCTATCGTAAACACCGCAAACCTCTACAAAAAAGACGTTACAGGGAAACGGCCATAACTCCACAAATAAACGGTATTCCTTATGAGCAAACGTGTTTTTTTGTTGTTAATTAACTGAACTTTTAGAAAATTACTACTGCAATAAAAGAGGTGCTACACGCCTCAAAGAAATTTTTAGACTTACCTCTCTTTTGTGAAGCAAAAGGTATGAATTCAATTTTGTTATTCCATCTCTAATAAATGTTCATTAATTCTTCCTCGAGCTGTTGACAGAATCTACACACTTTTACACTACAGTTCTATTTCACTTCACTTTTTAATTCTATCACTTTTCACTTATCACTTGCAAATACGCATTGCAACGCTGAAATAGCGCCTTCTTCAATTTTTAGATGATGGACTTTGATGGCAGTTCGTCTAAGACTCAAATAAATGTCTTGTGTTTCAATCCTTTTATGTATAAATGATGTTTGGAAAACTTCTAAGAAATGTTTTAAACATTTTTTTCTCATTCAACCAGAGTATGTAGTTAGGCAGGGGTGACTCGTCTATAGGTACAACATGTGCATTGCACACGGCGACGCCAGGGTGGTCGAATCGAGAAACAGACGGCAAAACTATTTTTTCAAGTCCTATGTTATCCATATTTTTAGAAAGTTGTCCTTCATATGCTTTGATGGAATTAGTTACAAATTCCACCCTATGGAGGGGGCCATACCTAACTTTTAAACGTGACTTGCTAGACGAATAGGTTTTTTTGCAAAGTTGTGTAGAATTTTATTACAAAACTGTTTGCTGAATACCTTAAACTACTAAAAACTGAAATTTCACAGCTACACGACTTTTTCTAAACAGGCTTTCTAAAAGCAGTTTTTCTTTCATAGGGTAGGAAACGTCTTAAGCAGTGGCGCCTATTTTAATCAGTTAAAGAAAGCAGGCCTTAAACTCCTGAATTTTGATCAATAACGACAATTTTAATAATGGAAACTAAAACTTTGATTGTCTAGCTGTCTTACGAATATGAGAAATACCGTTAATCACAAAGAAATCCGTGAACAATCCCCATTCGAAACAAATCGACCTATGTTGCTTAAAATAGGTTCGGGGTGATTGGAATAGTGTCCTTCGATTGGTAACTTTAATTGATTATTGTTTATGTTTGCTAACTTAGTTTTACAATCTGGAAACAAGTTCTAACAGAGAAAAAGATAGAGAACAGATTGATATACTTCTGTTTAAATTTCTCCCAACACATTTTGAGTATTTCGTCTCAATACACAGGCGGTTCCTAAAGCTGCTTAGAATATGTTCCTACCCTATATTTAACATTAAGGCCTAAAACATGACTGTATAAAATTTAGAGTGACGCAGTAAATCAAGATGAACAATTTTTAGTAATATTGTAGCTGGCCCTGGTCGATCCTTAGCTTGCAGGCAGCTTAAGCGCCACTCCGTAACGGAGACTGCCCACCTAGAGTCTCAACCGGCTCCCCTAAAAGGTAGTTCCAAAGAATATACAAAAATAAGGAATCAAGATCGGACCAGATGGCTACACAAATCCGGTCACCAAAAACGGGTAGACACCCTTTTATCCTCCAACAGAAATCTTCAACACCTCATATTCTCTCAGAGAGTTTGCGATAAGAAACCACCCGCACCAGAGTTTCTCATCACGGGTAATGTCGCTATTTACCACCAGGTAGCGCACACACTCTGGAAGACGAAATCACTACAAACGGAAAACGAACCAAAATGACGTGAAACACTAGAACCGGACTAAAACCTTGCGAGAGCATTACTTTAGCGAATCTACAACATTATCTGCATTAATTAAACTCCATATATTATTGTTAGTAACGAACAGGTTTGTATTTTAACTCTTTGACCCATGTGCTTTTAACTTTCGATCAGCTGCTCCAGAATGGGTATGTGCAGTGACGTCCTGCGGTGCGAGCAAATGGCTAACTACCCGGGGTTTAGATTGGTTGAGTGGGGCGATCAAAAATTCTGAAACGCGTGCACGCTATTTAAGCCTCCACTCAACTAGCAAAATCATGGGCGCGGTTTCGATACCGGCCAGTGCGACTAATAGTCGATTATTTGAATATCACAATTGTATTGTGGGGTCCTTCATGGACGCGCCCACCGCTCTCGAGAGTAAATTGGAACGACTCACAAATAGATTGCTGTTTGCTGCTGCTGATGCTGATGTTGGTCGTTGGCGTGTTGAACTGCTGCTGCTGGCGATCACATTAGGCCAACGCGGTCGATTGGCACACGCCGATTTGGAAGTTGAAAATGATTCTACTGCATAGCGCCGCTTTCCGGGATCCCTCGACCGGAAACGGCCACTAGCCTCACCGGAGGACTTTTGTCTGTCCGATGCTGGTCACGTGGGCAGATTTGTGACGATCTGCAAATGTCCCGCACGTTGAAACGGCTGCCGGAAAAAGTTCGTCCTGGGGAAGAACGGTTCGCGTTGCGTCTTTCGCTGTCCTCCTCTCGCTTGTTCGGCTGTGGGTGAGGGTGCGCAGCCTTGTGGCTGTACGAACGGGGTCATTAGCATATGGTCGGGGTCAATGGCTTTGATTAACAATTTTTAAACGCACTATTCGCACTAAATAAATCAATTAGACTTTATTTTGTAACGAGACTACTGTGAATTGAAGAACAATGAATTAGGACAAGTAACTAATAAATCACGTCACTAAACTTACTTAACAAAAATTAATTCGAAAACGCGGACAACAGACTTTCAAAGCGACACTACCAAATTGCTAGGACGAAATGAACGATCATTATTAGTCCTCAGATCAGCGAAGGTGATTTCGTACGAATTCACAGGAAGTACGTAATTTCCCGCAAATCCCATCGTGAATATTCGGTAATCTACAACAGATGTAGTGTGACTAATGAAAAATTGAAAACTGTTTTATTAACTTTTATTTTTTAAATTGTAAAAAAAATGGCTTACATTTTTTGCGAACATGATTGTGATTACTTTCCCAAAAACTGTGATTTTCAAACTTTGAAGTTGGATAGGTAGGTTAATAAACCGCGAGTCGTCCCTGAAGCTAGGCTACATCCATAAATTACGTAACGCAAGAAAACCTATTTTTTCACCACTACCCCTCAGCCCCCCCAGGATAACAAAACGTAACGCCACCACCCACCTCCACATAAAAATAATGTTACGCTGTAAGAGACCCCCTCTCCCAAATCGGTAAAATTCGCTATGTAACATATGTTGTCGAGTTCCTTGCTTTTTGAAAATGTTATTCCTTTTCTTCAAACCGAGACATTCAAACGATCAGATAAACATTAGATTAGGTATATGAATTACGAAATAGCTCCATATGTTTGTGAATTAGGTATGATTAACGGAAACAAATTGTTCACCGCCTTGTTTCCTAGATGGTCTGTATCCAACCTAAGTCTCAGGGTTGTTTCCTGAAGCCGCCGTGGAAGACAATGTCGGAAGGGAGCATTTTTCGACAGAGAAAATATTGCATGTGGTTGAAACGTCCTCAATGAGATAGTTGAAGTCCCGTAACACGTGCAAAATATATGATATATGTTATTACTTGACTGGAGGAGAACTTTATTTCTTTTTAATATCGAATTCGTTTTCGCGGTGTAGCTACCCGAACCGAACTACAGGGCGAACTGGCAACAAGACCCGCTGAGTGTTGTGCGTGTTTTATCTCTACGCGAAGTTTAACTAATTTATGTTGTTTCCCCCCAAATAATATTAATATATTCAGTGAACTTCGTAATTTAAGTTATGCTGGTTACCGGAACAGTGAAGAAAGGAGTCACCAGGACATTCTGAGCCAGCTAAGTAACATTTTATTTTCGAAATATGTTGTTTGTTTTGGAGTTGGTTAATCGAGACGCACAAAAACACCGACGAATAAAGTACGCTCGCAGCGCAGTATGTAAGCGGATTGAAAAGCGAGACCGTAGAGGTGTCCATGAAAAAGTTGCGACCTGCATATTTTTTACTCTATTATTGTGTGCGTGTTAGGCAATTCTATTTTACCATTTTACGAACTGCTAGGGTAGGATAGACGGTATTTGCTGTTCTATGAGTTCTGAAACGTCTCGTAAAATGGTCTATAGCCGTATAAGGTCGTGTCTTTTTCGCTCAACCTGTGAATCGTCGGATAACGCTGTTCCGATTTTCCCACTTTTTGCCGATAACGCTCGTGGTTGTGGTAGATGCGTGAACGAGTGCATGATCTGTTTAGATGACTTTATGCGATGAATAGTCGTAGAAAAAAGTGACTTGCCTGTGCAAGCGCTGCAATGTTTTTGTAATAACCTATTTCAATTCATGTTTTTTTGGCAACTCTGCTCGCAAACCGACTAATCAGTTATATTTCCACTCCGTTAAAATAATCGTTTAATACACTAATTTCAGTGTTTCATCGCGCTAAACTTTTACATACTGCTTTTCGCCGTGCTTAGTAAAGCTGTGTACTGATATTCTGTTTTTTACACTGTATATTTTTGAGTTAGAGCTAATAAATCGATTCGACTACCTACTGCAAACGCTCGCTATTGTTCCTCGATTCCAGTGTTGTTATTGCGCTATTCCTTTTATTCAACGAGCCATGGATTCTGTTTGCAAAAAATGCAGTTCAGCTGTTGAAGGAATAGACAAAGTTGCTTGCCGTGGTGTTTGTGGATCAGTATTTGATCGTAGGTGCATCCCCGGATTACAACGTAATGCTCTAGATGTGATTTCAGCATTTGTTGACAAACTATACTGCACAGCCACCCTTCAGCAAATCAACGATAATACTAACGAAAACGAACGTTGTCTCGACCTGTGTTTCGTTAGTTGCCGCGACATCGCTCCCATATTAACCTACGCCCCGGCACCTCTAGTTAAAATCGTGCTTCATCATCCGGCCCTCACTCTCGCTCTTGAAACTTAAACAGCAACGAATATCAGCAAGTATCTTGTCTGAGCCGCTACGATTTTCGAAAAGCTAATTACAGCGAGATGATTCGAGCACTTGATAACTTTGATTGGAGTATCATTTCAAATGAAACCGACGTCGACATAGCCGTATCAAAATTTACCTCCATAATCTCAGGATTAATCGAACAATTTGTTCCAAAAATGGTCTGCAAGAAAATCCGATCTTAAAAAATTTTGGAACTTCATAAGCGATCAACGCAAGGGAACAGGATTACCGTCAATTATGGAGTCAGCCAACGAGACTGCTGACAATACTGCCGCTATTTGTAACTTATTTGCGAGCAAATTTTCTTCAGTGTTCTCCAGTGAATCACTTACCGCTGAACAAATTTCGGCAGCCGGAAACAACGTTCCTATTACAAACAGTTGCATCGAATCTATTTACTTCGGAAAATGCAATTCTCACTGCCGCTCGGAAGCTTAAACACTCGAGCTCTCCTGGGTCGGACGGAATTCCTGCACAAAAAGGGCGACAGGTCGAACGTGGAAAATTACAGAAGGATATCTTTGTGCTGTATCGAAATTGTTTGAACTGGTCATCATACAACCTATCTTCTCACATTGTCAGCACGCCTTATCAGATGATAGCACGGTTTTCTACCAAAATGCTCTACCTCCACAAATTTACTTCGTTTTACCAGCTACGTGGTCGAGAGCTTCAACGATCTTTCCGCTGCTTTCGATAAAGTTAATCATCGGATTATTGTCGCAAAGTTGGAATGCCATGGCTTCAGCGGCAGTCTATTGAGCTGGATAGAATTTTATTTAACGGGGCGAACAATCAGCGTTAAGATTGGAGACGAGCTCTCAAATTTCTTCCCTGCAACATCTGGAGTCGCTCAAGTCACTTGGGACCAATGATCTTTCTGCTGTATTTTAACGACGTTAATAATTCGCTACGAGGCCCACGCCTTTCGTTCGCAGACGACTTGAAATTATTTCTCAACACATCAGACGCATCCTCTCTTCAGCAGCAATTGAATTCATTTGGGAATTGGTGTGCAATTAATCGTATGACGCTGAACCCCTCCAATTGCTCGGTTATAACCTTCACTCGAAAAATGCATCCGATATCTTTCGATTACAGCCTCAACAATCAATCGATTCAGTGTGTCGATGTTGTCAAAGATCTTAGTGTACTTTTAGATGTTGAACTTACCTTCAAGCAACATGTTTCTTTTATTATCGCCAAAGCATCCAGACAGTTGAGATTAATTTTCAGAATGACACGCGACTTCAGAGACATAAGTTGTCTGACCGCATTATATTGCTCGCTTGTTCGGTCACAGCTCGAATACTGCTCCACGGTTTGGACACCACACTACAATAACGCTGTTGTTCAACGCCTCGAAAACATCCAGCGCCGGTTCGTCCGCTACGCTCTTCGCCTCTTGCCATGGAGACAGCCTATGTGGAACACTCCTTATGAGGATCATTATCAACTTCTCCATATTGACAGCCTCCAAGTTCGGCGTGAAACTGCTCGTGCTATGACTGTGTCTAACGTGCTGACAGCACGGATTGATTGTCCTGACATTCCTCTCCAGATCAATATAAATGCTTCATCCAGAACTCTGCGGAGAGTACCTGCAATGCACCTACCTTTTCGTCATGCAATCATTGGCCGTCAACGAGCGATCAACAAAGTTTCGTCAATGTTTGAATTTCATCTGTCGATCAAAGTGCTTCGTTCTAAATTTGTTGCTATGTTTAGACAATTGTTGTATTAATATTTAGTGTAGTAAACTAGTCACCGTTTGAACAATATATGTCTGTTTGTTGGAAGCAAATAAATAAATGTTTTCAGCCGCTGAAAGCAGTACAACAACAACAATTAATATGTCATGAAGTAGTCTCAAAAAAATTCATAACTTTTTTTTGGGAACACTATAACGGACACTTTGTACATGTTTTTCGAATCCGTTTTTATTAGTTTTTGCGTTATCTCCGTTAAAAAATTGAAAATTTCAGCTATGGAAGGCAGTTAACCGAGATCTTTATATATCTCTTGTATTTTGTAATTCATTTTTATTAATCTCACATAATACGTACATGATTATATCTATATTTTTTGGATGACTTTATACGGTGAATGGTTGCGCTGCAGTGTTGTTGTAATAACTTATTTCAATAGGGTTGGCAACCCGGGTTTCACCCGAAGCTTTCGGGTTTGGGAGGTTATCTCTGGGTCTCCGGGTGAACGCGAGTTTTCTCCGGGTCTCGGTAAAAGCGAAATTTCCTTAAGCCAGCGAAATTATTTTCAACTCGCACTGGAAACGACATAAGTCATAAATTGGGACAAATTTTTGTTCAAGTCCTACCGCCCTCCTATTGCCGGTAAACTCAGAAATTTATCGAAGCAATTTCGGTATTAATTTTGAGAATTTCGCCATATGAGATTTGAAGGATGCCGAATTTACGGCGAATCTTGTATGTATGTATGTATGTGGTATGTAGCCACCATCAGCTCGAGGCTTTGCATACGGATGCAAGAAGATTTACTGTAGAATCGAATTTGCTAATTCGGCAACTTTCACGTATATGTTGTTAAGAAGGGCCAAATGCTGTTGGTTGGACCCGTAAGCAGAGACGCTTACGCGCTTTCCAAGGGTAATCGAGATATCCCCTCCAACATAAACATCCGGTTAGCTAAATAACAATCTCGCCGTACAAACTGAACTTTCCTGATGGTTTGTTTGTTAGAAGGGCGCGTTAAACATTTATCAGGCCTTTAGGGAGAATACAGTTTCTCCCAGGTGATTCAGGCTGTCACACTACTTCCGTCCTGCAGCCTTTAATTTGTTCGTTACCCTGGTGCACCCACCCATCCCAGTAATATGGAATATGCAATATAAGAATATAACAATACAAAAATATAATAATACAATACAATACCATCGGAATTTAATAATGTAATATAAGGTGTTATCAAATATCTTATAATACCAATATAGTTCACTTACGTGAAATCATGACACATTGAAAATGACAGAAGCGCTAGTCACCTTTTCGACCGCTAGGAGCGCCACGCATATATCAAGATGGCTTGACAAAATATTTTTTTTTTTTCAATTCTTTTATCACCAATATTTAGTGGTTAATTTGTGAGTTCGAAATCCAATTTGTGGTAATTTGTGGTTAAGTGGTTTCCGAGAAATTTTCAAAAAACTGAGTCAAGCTATCTTGAAACATGTTTTTCTTCAAATGATTCGGACAACGATGATATATACACCAATCGAATGCTCATAATTTGTGATTCACGAAAATGTAATTTTAAGGTCATAATTACTAGTGTTTGTACAGAAATTTATGTTTTATTGTTCACGTAGTTCTACGTTTTGTTCATTTGTTGTCGACGCAGCTGGCCGCTAGTGGCGTTGGCTGTTTGCGGTGTTTGTCACTGCTATACTGAGCGTGCGTATGGGAAAAAATGGTGTAGTTTTGACCGCAAAGAACACCGAGATAAGAAAGGCTAGCTCTCTATACAGGATAAACATAGAATTTGTAGAAACAGTGAACCAAAAGAAAAGAACAGCATCATAGCAGTGGCGTAAACGGCTTTTGAAACTTGTATTCGCCTAAATTTTATTTCGCAGAGAGGTACGTATTCTGAATCAATGAGTGGAAGATCATCAAATAAATTCAATCTTAATAGACCAGATGATTGGCAGTGCAGTGATACTGAGGGACTGGCAACATGGCCAATAAAACAAACGTACATTGAATCGGTCCGTAAATTTCTAATAAAATTCACGTGTATTTTCGCACTAGAGGTCATGAAAGATTGTAAATTTTCAAGTATATCGGGTGTCGCGTGTGTAAGATACAAATTAGTTAGAGTGGAGTGAAAATTAGAAGATCAAAAATGGAAGTGATTATGCAGTGTAAATTGGCACAGAAGATATAGTTCGCCATTCGTGTACGTTTTGATTTTTACCAAGTGAACGGTAGTGTTAGTGAAAAGAGAGTGGAAACCGTAAAGAAGGAATGAGGTTCAACACGTCCTCTCCACTGACATCGATTGGGTTTGTGTGTTTTTTTTTATTTTCCGCTTAGCTTTGCCTGCAGCGAAGTGCAAAGCTTTCTTGCATTTGTGGTTCCTGCTGCTGGCTCGCAAAATGCAACTGAAGAGACAGGAAACAGGAGCTAAGTATTGGTTTTGGTGATATTTCACGTCGTGTTTGAAACGGGATCAGAGTGAAATTGTGACTACCTATGAGGCACCTTCGAAGATGCCGATTTTCTGATTCTTTCTCTCTCGATCACTTGCTGTGTGTGTTGGGTAGCGCGTTCATGTGTTCATGATTTTTTTACGTTGCATCAACTTGCAAGTTGCAGTAGGCTGACATGAGAATGTGTGTTCAGCAAATAGACCATCGCACGGTGACGTCGCGCACTTGCGTTTGACAGCTATTGGTGGCTTTATTTGCCTTCGGGCGATGCAGTTTGGTTCTAAATTATAGCAGATCATTTCAGTTGTGACCAGTGATGCCACATATATAGATTTGTCTGCTTTTATACAGATTTCTTGCGTATTTTTCATACAGATATCTGCATGCAGATTGCAGATTTTCTGGAAATAATACAGATTTTTTTGGTTTTCATGGGGTAGTAAATTGAACTTCTTGATGTGGTTGAAAAGCGGAGATTGGCTCGGATGCGGTTCAGCGTGTCGTAGGTTTTACTATATTCATATGCTACTATAAATCTTTGAACACGCTAACATTCACAAGATCGAATTGATAGTTTTACAATAGAGTTTGATCATCTATCATTCACACGCGACAAATATCTAAGTGCTTCGTCTGTCATGAAGAGTTCTGATCGGTTACGGTCATTTAACCATATTTAACCCTATTATTTTCATGATTTTCCTAGCTTTTGGACAAATGTTGATACACTTGATTTTTTTTTATTCAATAATGTTTAAATCTTGTTGGATGCAATTTTTTGTTTTTGAATTTTAAGGGCTTTGGATGCATGTAAATTTGCCAGTTTTTGAATTCATTAGGATACTTAGCTCATTCCAAATTATATTACAAGAGAAAAACGCGTTGTAGATCTTATATCCTCAAAAATTGCGGTCGGCTTACAGTTTCCGAATAAAGTTTAACGTCTTACGAAATAAAGCTACTCATTGATTCGTGAATGGGTAAACTAAGGTGTTCATGAGCAGAAACGCGTAGAGTCGTACGATACGTAAGGTAACCGAAATTACTCAACCTCCACGATTCGCTTGTATCCCGTCACTGCAAATATGATGAGGTTTCAAACATGTTGGCACCTGGCGCGCTTTCGTGAGTTCATATATCGAAGATCGCACCACTAACCTCGAGAATGTGCGTGCACGTCGGGTTCAAAATTGGAAGGGTCGGTCAGTTCCTCTATTAGTACAAAGCTCGTTATTCCCGTCGTACTCCTAAAATCAATGAAACAAAACGTCTTAGATACATAGAATATGGGTTTGCGAAAAATATCTTAGTGGACGAAGGCCCTTAAATACCGCCAAGAGTTTTATCGTATGTAGAGAAGAAACGCGACAAACAACTAACACGAAATTCCTATACCCGTGGTGCTTGTGGAGTGTGCAGGAGTATATCCGGCCTCTAGTAACAACAAGTATCGAACTAACACCCCTTTCCTTCCTTCCTTTGATCTACGTTCTGGACCGGCAGGCGTCGGTACTGATCAGCATGCAGGGGTTATTGGAGATGCACATCGAAAAGCTAAATCCCAAGCAGGAATCACTAAATTCGATTTACAACTCCAATCGATCCTGATCAGTAACGAAGTGGCAACCGGTGGTGATCAATCAAGCTCAAGCTATACTGAGCGTGCGTATGGGAAATATGGTAAATATCATTATTGTTCGATTTAAATTCACACATTGGTATAGATTTATGGTTTACTGGCTGGTAAGTGTATTAAAGGTTTCTGCGCCACTAGGTGGATTAATTCTGTTTTTGATTTAAATTGAATTTTAGTCCTAATTTTTTCTCTTAACGGTGTATATTTTTTTACAAGGCATTAGTAATTCTCTAGTACTACAGTTTGTCTGTACATACAACGGTTTCCTAGCTAAGATGCTTAGAATGCTTGAAAATGAAAATATCTCATGGGTCTCAAAACTTTCTGAATCTGTGATAAATACAAACTTTGCTAAGCCGTGTGCAAAGTTTCATTCAAATATTATCGATAAAATTGCTGCGAATTTTCAGATCATTCGGCACGATTTTGCTCAATTATTTTTACAACCAATTTGATAGCTTACTTATTCATTAAAATTTGATGAAATATGTAGTTTTTTAATATCTCCATTTCAATCAATTCGTTTCCATTTTTCTTATCGCCTTATTTAATTTATTCATTCCTATCTATAAACGCCCAGATGAATTTTAAGAATTTCCTTAGTTAAATGTTTCGCTTCTGCTGTTGATGTAAATAGTCTGATTTTTTTAATTTCTCTCAATGGACAGTATGTTCTAGATTTCTGACAAACATTGGATAATTTTTAAATGTGTAATTATTATTTTCAACGCCTAAGACTTATTCTTACTTTCTGTGTTCAAACTTTTATGTGCTTTTAATACTTGTTTAGGCATATTCTTATTGATTTCAGTGCTTTAAATCAGTTTTTTTTTTCTAAATAAACCAAATCAATTTTAAAAACATCCATTCGGGTTCAATGCATGTTGATTTTATTCAGTTCTTTTTTTTTCATTTTAAAAATGGTTCAAGTTGATTTTACAAATTTTTCAAAATCATGACAAATCCTCTGTTTGCAAAACAGCACGTTTTTCCCGACGGTGCGCCTGGTTGGCCACCTGAAATAGCTGAAGCACGCTCAGTATAGCAGTGACAAACACCGCAAACAGCCAA
The DNA here is from genome assembly GCF_029784165.1 of Wyeomyia smithii. Lineage (NCBI taxonomy): Eukaryota > Metazoa > Arthropoda > Insecta > Diptera > Culicidae > Wyeomyia > Wyeomyia smithii. Next base: position 161,948,500 of record NC_073695.1, on the reverse strand, counting down.
CGCCACTAGCGGCCAGCTGCGTCAACAACAAATGAACAAAACGTAGAACTACGTGAACAATAAAGCATAAATTTCTGTACAAACACTAGTAATTATGACCATAAAATTGCATTTTCGTGAACCACAAATTAAGAGCTTTCGATTGATGTATATATCATCGTTGTCCAATTCATTTGAAGCAAAATCATATTTCAAGATGGCTTGACTCAGTTTTTTGAAAACTTCTTGGAAACCACTTATCCACAAATTACCACAAATTTGATTTCGAACTCACAAATTAACCACTAAATATTGGTGATGAAAGAGTTAAAAAAATTATTTTGTCAAGCCATCTTGATATATGCGAGCGCCACTTCTGATTTTGTTCCACAGGGCATTCGAAAAAGCTCGAATCTCCGTACAACCAGGTCATTCGTTGTTAAAGACAAGCATATTATATAGTAGATTCAACTAGAGACATTGTTGATTTAACCCTACACTAGCGCATCGTCGCAGGTTTCTCCCTTTATCTTTTCTAGTCTGGAATCACGTACGCAATCTGCAATAAGTATTTATTTCACATGATTTGTCATTTTTTCTGTGAAAGTATGAAAATGAGTCAACTAAAATTGAGTATTTTCAGTTTCGTGTGTAAGAATATCGGTCACACGCTCACAGAAATGCAACAACAATGCACAATGGTACAGTAAGGCAATTTAGGTGGACATGAGGTTTTCGATGCGTTTTTTTTATTTTAGCGTTATAGTTTCTTCTAAGAAGTTTCTTATAGCTAGTCCTTTATTTATGCGCAAATGAAAATTAAGGTGGTTCTAAAATTTTATTTGCAGAAGTGACTGTATACAATCTTCGGCAAAGTTGTAGATTAACTAATTTTGAGCAACAAAAAAACTTTTGTAGCTATTGAATTGACCGAAATAGACTGGCTTAGAGTGGGTTCCGAAAAAACAGTTTTTTGGCTCCATTTTTTCAGTTCAAATTTAATAACAGAGTATTCTTCGGATGACCTCAAGAGCTTAAAAATTTGTTTTTATTGAGCGTTTTATTGAAAAAAATAAAACTCTTCACCTATACAACATATCGACAATGTTTTTCGGTCAGAAGTTGCGTATTTTTGTGTTCTTAAGGTTAACCGAAGAAAAGTTTGTTATTACATTTGAAATGGAAAAATTTAGCAAAAAATCTGTTTGTTGTTACGTCAAATTGCTCTAAAACGGTACCGTAAACTGGGGTGACTTTGATCACCGGGGTGACTTTGATCACTGTACCTCTTTTTTGAAAATGTGGTAAAAAAGCGCTCGTAGTGCTTGGGACTTGTCGTAATCTTCACTGAATGCGTGGATATATGTTCGCATTGCTACTATTCATGCATTTCCTTAAATAGCAGGAAAGGAGTGTTTTTCATGCTAAAATAGTAATTGAAAATAAAGTGTATTTTTGGCGATTTTTGTTGCATACAAACGATCGGTTCAAGCAGATTCAAAACAACAAGTTGCAATACGTAATTTTTTTTTTATTTTGTTCCCAGATTAGTTCTTAAGATGAACAAATATTGTAACAATACATTTTATTGTTATTTTTGCAAGTTTTTCCTCAAAGACAATGTTGAGTCCCAATATTCTCCACAGCGTATTACATATTTCTTCTTAACAAAAACCCAAGACGTGAAGTAACATGCAAATTTGGCCACTTTCATAAGTCATATTCCTCGTGGACTAGTTTTTGATGATTTTAGACCACCTTCTCTCTCAGTGGATAACAATTCATATATATTCTAAAAATTTTGTATGAATCTTGTACATTCGCCATTATAAACTGTTCACGTAGAATGTGAATGGCCCCCAAATTGCTTTCCATATTTATAAACTGGTTTAAGCCGTTTAAGGCTGTTCAATTTAGTGAAAGTAGCAAAGTGTTACACCAAATTCATCAAAATAATGAAGTGATCAAAGTCACCCCGGAATGATGATTGGTGTAAAATTTTTAGAGCATATTTAAAAACAACAAAAATGTTGCTCAACTTTTGAAGTAGTGACTGAATCTTTTTCAATGCATGCCAGTACTTATTTTAAAAACATCGAATAATATTGTTTTCAGCATATTCTGAAAATATTTGAGATACAATCAAAAAAGTGATCAAAGTCACCCCAGTTTACGGTACATTTAATAGCTTCAAAAAAAATTAACGAAGTTGCTTAAAATTAGTTGATATACAATTTTGCCGAAGAATTTATACAATTATTTCTGCAAATGAAAAAGTAAGTTTATTTTGTTTCGTTGATTTTAGGGGCCCCTTAATTTTCACATAAATAAAGGACTGAATTGTCAAAAAGTATGAAAAATTTACTATAGTAAAACAAAAAAAAAAATTTTTTTTATTGTGTTAAGAGATAGAAGAATAGTTTGTTCAGCAAAGTTGTAGAAAATTAAAAAATATGAAACTTCGTTGAAAAAATGAAAATCCTATCTTTTTTCGGTACAAAGTTATAAAGTGTATTACATGGGACTTACTTAAGTGTTAGTTTTTTGTACTTAACTTTTGTTAGTTGCATTTTACACGAACGTGTTGTTCGGAGGAATTGTTAGGGCACACACAAAACACACATTTTTGTCAAAGACCATATATCTCCAGGACTTTTCCTTACAATGTTATATCATATTTTAGCTCATTTTTTCGATAATTTCAAGAACGTATAGGTTAAAAACGGGCAAGTGGAATCATGATGTCAATACCTTTCCTTAAAGTTAAGCTGAAGTATTATAAACTCCTTTAGGTTCCATTTGTCCCAATTCACCCATATAAGAGTACGGCGAGCATATGTTACAGTATGTTTTCATATATCAAAAATACTAACTTTTTTGTGTTAAGAGATAGAGGAATGGTTTATTCGGCAAAGTTTTAGAACGTGAAAAAATATGAAACTTTGCTGAACAAACAAAATTCCTATCTTTATTGGGTACAGAGTTACAGAGTATATTCTATAAAAGTTACCTAAAAGTTAGTTTTTTGTATTTAACCTCTGTTAGGTACATTTTACAAGAAAACGTTGTTCTAAAGATGCATTTGGGCATACAAAACACACGTTTTTGTTGAAGGCCACACATCTCCAGAACTTATCCTTACAAAGTTGTAACACATTTAAGCATATCTCTTTGATAACTTTTTTTATTTTAATGCAGTGGCGTAACCAGAAGTTATTTCTGGGGCGAAAAGGGAAAAATCTTGAGAAGCGAAAAAAAAAAATTGGACATTGATTATTTTCACTTAATTCGAACATGTCGCTAACATGCCGGAAGTGACTCGAATGGTAACAAATATGCCAAAAGGGATGTTAAGGCAAAATTTGGAAACAAAAATTTAAAACGGACACCAAAAAAGTAAAATTCCGGATAATCAAATTCCGGATAATCGAGTTTCCGGATAATCGAGTTCGACCTGTATTAGTGTGGTTGTATCCATACGCCATAAACTGGTTTCCATTACCTAATCGCAATTATATTAGTAAATAATTATTATTAATCATATCGTATCAATGAATGTTGGATAGTGAAATGAATGCGTGTTTACTTATTAAATTATTGAGTATGATAATTAGCTGAACAATTGAGAAATGCGTAGAATCAAATCCAATGCTTCCTAAAGCTTTCTTATAATACTAAAACATTAGATTAGTTAATGAATCATTCGGCAGTTTACAAATTTTTAATTGACAATTATAATATAATTATAGAACAATCCATGCACAGCATTACGAGATCCAGTAATTTTCCCGTTTGGCGTAATTACCCTCTTCGACTGGTGACACCCTCTGACAGCCCTCCAGTTGGATGTCACCCGTTGCTCTTCCCAGTATTTAAGTTGCATTTTTATAGTGCAATTCGAGATACCGCAAAAGGGTTCCGGTCCAACAAATTGCAACAATAGATATGCTGTTAGCATCCGCGACTGCTACTTAACTAAATATGTCGTACTCCCTGTATCTACAAAAGAAGCCAACGTAATTGCCAAAGCCTTAGTCAACGATTGTTTACTTACTTTCGGAACATTTTCAGTCTTACGATCAGATCAAGAAACAGAATACAATAATGAAATTTTTGAACAAATATGCAAAATCTTACAAGGTAAACAGAAATTTAGCGCAGCTTATCATCCACGGACAGTTGGTTCTTTGGAAAAAAATCACAGATGTTTAAATGAATACCTGAGATCTTTCGTCAACGAACATCAATCTGACTGGGATGGGTAAACATTTTATTCATTCAACTGCAACTCGACACCACACTCAGACCACGGATACTCACCACAGTAACTCGTTTTTGGAAATAAAGCAAGGTTACCCCAAGAAATATTCAAACAAGGTATAAACCCCGTATACAATTTTGATCAATACAGTAAGGAGTTAAAATTCAAATTACAAAAGTCAAATGAAAAAGCAAGAACCAATTTAATAGAGCATAAAGTAAATAGAGCAGCAGCATCAGAAGAATCTCACAATTCGATGCAATTTAAAACCAACGATACAGTGTATTTAAAACTAGAAAATAGAAGAAAACTTGACCCATTTTACGAAGGTCCATATATAGTAAAAGAAACTCTAGACCCCAACTGCAAAATTCAACATGCAAGAACAAAAACCTCAGTAATAGTACACAAAAATAGGCTAATCAAAACATAAACAGAATCTATTCATAACATACACAATCAAATTATTATAACACTTTGCAATAATTTCAATAGAAAAACCAAATTACTAACAACATAAATTTTCAGTTGGAAGTAAAACTCAGAAGAGACAGGATCGTTGTTGCCTGCTCCGCTGTTAAGTGCCTGCTCCGCTGTTAAGCTGTCCGACTTTGTGAAAGCAAATAGACACGAGTCCGCTTTAACGTTCATTCGTTCGATTGCTGCTATCGTTAGCTACACCAGGTTTTTACGGCGCGTGTGTTGTTTATCGCCTGCAGTGGAATAACTGAAGCACGCCCCCCGCACCGCCGTCGGCCGCGCCGTTTGGAGCACTAAGCTGCTGCTGGTGGAACAATAGGCTGCAGATAGGCAGCAAAGACAACGTCGTCGATACAGAGCAGAGCGGATATTAGAGGTAGTTTTTTTTTCTTGGTTTTTTTTCTACGGTATCGTTTATAAATCTAAATTTGACATTGAGTTTGAGCATTTGATCTTCGGCCTGACATGGACGAAGATGAGACTGACTCCTGTGATTCCGGAGATGCAAACCATCCCGCTTCTACGTCCGTTCCGGGCGGGTACAGAATCCCGCGGATCAGAAAAGGAGCCGCGCAAGACCTGATCCATCGGGCGAAGTTGTATCCGGAAGGATATCTGGGCCCGTGGTTAGTATATTTTAGGCCCAAAATGAAACCATTAAACACTATGCAAATTTGTAAGGATCTGGCACGGTTTTCAGCCGTGACAGAGATAACTAAAGTTCGCCCTGACAAACTGCGTGTCTCGCTGTCAGACCTCAAACAAGCAAACGAGATTGCTGTTTGTGAGCTTTTTACGCTGGAATACCACGTGTACATTCCAGCTCGTGCAGTGGAGATCGACGGCGTGGTCACCGACTCGAGTCTGACCGTCGAGGATCTGCTGAAGACTGGAAAAGGCGGTTTCAAGGATTGTAGCCTTAAACCAGTTAAGATTCTCGATTGTAAGCGATTACATTCAGCGTCGTTTGACAAGGATGTGAAAACTTACATCCAACCAGACTCTTTTCGTGTGACTTTTGCCGGGTCTGCTCTGCCGAGCTATGTGCTCGTGGACAAGGTGCGTCTACCCGTGCGCTTGTTTGTGCCGCGGGTAATGAATTGCCACAAGTGCAAACAGTTGGGCCACACGGCCTCCCACTGTGGCAATAAAGCACGTTGTGGCAAGTGCGGAGAGCAACATACGGACGATGCCTGTAATAAGGTCGCTGAAAAGTGCCTCTATTGTGGGCAAACTTCGCATGAGCTGTCTGCATGTCCCGCGTACAAGCAGCGCCAAGAAAAAATCAAGCGGTCTCTGAAAGAGCGCTCTAAGCGCACTTTCGCAGAAATCTAAGCGCACTTTCTACGGTATCGTTTATAAATCTAAATTTGACATTGAGTTTGAGCATTTGATCTTCGGCCTGACATGGACGAAGATGAGACTGACTCCTGTGATTCCGGAGATGCAAACCATCCCGCTTCTACGTCCGTTCCGGGCGGGTACAGAATCCCGCGGATCAGAAAAGGAGCCGCGCAAGACCTGATCCATCGGGCGAAGTTGTATCCGGAAGGATATCTGGGCCCGTGGTTAGTATATTTTAGGCCCAAAATGAAACCATTAAACACTATGCAAATTTGTAAGGATCTGGCACGGTTTTCAGCCGTGACAGAGATAACTAAAGTTCGCCCTGACAAACTGCGTGTCTCGCTGTCAGACCTCAAACAAGCAAACGAGATTGCTGTTTGTGAGCTTTTTACGCTGGAATACCACGTGTACATTCCAGCTCGTGCAGTGGAGATCGACGGCGTGGTCACCGACTCGAGTCTGACCGTCGAGGATCTGCTGAAGACTGGAAAAGGCGGTTTCAAGGATTGTAGCCTTAAACCAGTTAAGATTCTCGATTGTAAGCGATTACATTCAGCGTCGTTTGACAAGGATGTGAAAACTTACATCCAACCAGACTCTTTTCGTGTGACTTTTGCCGGGTCTGCTCTGCCGAGCTATGTGCTCGTGGACAAGGTGCGTCTACCCGTGCGCTTGTTTGTGCCGCGGGTAATGAATTGCCACAAGTGCAAACAGTTGGGCCACACGGCCTCCCACTGTGGCAATAAAGCACGTTGTGGCAAGTGCGGAGAGCAACATACGGACGATGCCTGTAATAAGGTCGCTGAAAAGTGCCTCTATTGTGGGCAAACTTCGCATGAGCTGTCTGCATGTCCCGCGTACAAGCAGCGCCAAGAAAAAATCAAGCGGTCTCTGAAAGAGCGCTCTAAGCGCACTTTCGCAGAAATCTAAGCGCACTTTCTACGGTATCGTTTATAAATCTAAATTTGACATTGAGTTTGAGCATTTGATCTTCGGCCTGACATGGACGAAGATGAGACTGACTCCTGTGATTCCGGAGATGCAAACCATCCCGCTTCTACGTCCGTTCCGGGTGGGTACAGAATCCCGCGGATCAGAAAAGGAGCCGCGCAAGACCTGATCCATCGGGCGAAGTTGTATCCGGAAGGATATCTGGGCCCGTGGTTAGTATATTTTAGGCCCAAAATGAAACCATTAAACACTATGCAAATTTGTAAGGATCTGGCACGGTTTTCAGCCGTGACAGAGATAACTAAAGTTCGCCCTGACAAACTGCGTGTCTCGCTGTCAGACCTCAAACAAGCAAACGAGATTGCTGTTTGTGAGCTTTTTACGCTGGAGTACCACGTGTACATTCCAGCTCGTGCAGTGGAGATCGACGGCGTGGTCACCGACTCGAGTCTGACCGTCGAGGATCTGCTGAAGACTGGAAAAGGCGCTTTCAAGGATTGTAGCCTTAAACCAGTTAAGATTCTCGATTGTAAGCGATTACATTCAGCGTCGTTTGACAAGGATGTGAAAACTTACATCCAACCAGACTCTTTTCGTGTGACTTTTGCCGGGTCTGCTCTGCCGAGCTATGTGCTCGTGGACAAGGTGCGTCTACCCGTGCGCTTGTTTGTGCCGCGGGTAATGAATTGCCACAAGTGCAAACAGTTGGGCCACACGGCCTCCCACTGTGGCAATAAAGCACGTTGTGGCAAGTGCGGAGAGCAACATACGGACGATGCCTGTAATAAGGTCGCTGAAAAGTGCCTCTATTGTGGGCAAACTTCGCATGAGCTGTCTGCATGTCCCGCGTACAAGCAGCGCCAAGAAAAAATCAAGCGGTCTCTGAAAGAGCGCTCTAAGCGCACTTTCGCAGAAATGCTCAAAAAGGCCGCTGCCACCGAACTGGTTTCCCCGAATCTTTTTGAGGTCTTGTCATCCGATGAGGCTGATTCTGACGATTCAGTTGGAGAACCTACCTTTGCCGAACCCGGGAAGTCTAGGAAGCGAAAAAATCTCTCTTCCCCTAGACTTCCTAGGAAGGGACAGAGAAGGTCTCCATCTGAAATGGCTAATACTAAGAAACAAAAAAGTGCTGTAGGAAATCCGAAGCAAACTTCTCCCGGATTGGCAAAATTGAATTCTAGTAAGGAGTTCCCAGTACTTCCACGAACATCAAAAAACCCACCTGTTCCTTCCTTTTCGTCCAAGATTCAGCCAGAATCTGGACTGCTGAAGTTTTCAGATATTGTGGACTGGATTTTTGAAAATTTCAACATAACTGATCCCTTTAAAAGTCTTCTGCTGGCATTTCTACCAACAGTTAAAACGTCTTTGAAGCAGTTGACTGCTAAATGGCCCCTCCTTGCAGCGATCCTTCGATGACTAATTCATCGGCTGAGATGAAGGATTCTATCTCTATTTTACAGTGGAATTGTAGAAGTATCATCCCCAAAATTGATTCATTTAAAGTTTTGATTAATAAGCATAAATGCGATGCATTTTCCCTCTGTGAAACTTGGCTCACTTCAAATGTAGATCTTAACTTCCATGATTTTAATATAATTCGCCTTGACCGAGATACCCCTTACGGAGGAGTACTTCTAGGGATTAAGAAGTGCTATTCTTTCTATCGTATTAACCTCCCCTCGGTCCCAGGCGTCGAAGCTGTCGCATGTCAAATGACAATACAAGGTAAAGAGCTTTGTATTGCCTCAATATATATTCCTCTCAGAGCACAGGTTGGGCAACGGCTGCTCTTTGATTTAATAGAACTTCTTCCCTCCCCACGTTTGATTTTGGGAGATTTTAACTCTCACGGCGTGGCTTGGGGTTCCCCTTTTAATGATAACCGCTCCTCTTTGATCTATAACCTCTGCGACGACTTTGATATGACAATATTAAACAACGGGGACATGACACGCGTGCCGAAATCTCCAGACCTAGTGCTTTAGATTTATCTTTATGTTCAACATCGCTACGGTTGGATTGCACATGGAAGGTAGTCCTTGATCCCCACGGTAGCGATCATTTGCCTATTCAAATTTCAATTGATAATGGTTCAACTCCCACGCGATCAGTTGATATTCCGTATGACCTCACACGGAATATCGATAGGAAGTTATACGAGGTAATGATTTCAGAAGCTGTCGGGTCGATTCAACATCATCCACCACTTGAAGAATACAACCTCCTTGCGGGCTTGATTCTCGACGCCGCGTTGCAAGCCCAAACGAAGAAATATCCCGGCGTAACGATCAAAGAACGGCCTCCCACTCCGTGGTGGGACAAAGAGTGCTCCGATATCTACACGGAAAAATCCGACGCGTTTAAGGCCTTCTTTTGGGTGAAAGGTAAACCCGACGATTTCAAGCGGTATTTTGAGCTTGAGACCAAGTTTAAAAGCTTGGTCCGAGCAAAGAAACGCGGTTATTGGCGTCGGTTTGTAAACGAAACGTCGAAGGAGACATCGATGAGCACTCTTTGGAACACAGCCCGAAGAATGCGAAATCGTATAACTGTCAACGAAAGCGAGGAGTCTTCAAGTCGGTGGATATTTGATTTTGCCAGGAAAGTATGTCCGGACTCTGTTCCTGCGCAAAACTTTGTTCGCGATACGTCTCCGGGCCACGACGCGATAGAATCACCTTTTACGATGGCAGAATTTTCAGTTGCCCTCCTGTCCTGTAACAATAACGCACCTGGGTTAGATAGAATCAAATTCAACTTATTGAAGAATCTACCCGGCACTGCCAAGAGGCGCTTGTTGAACTTGTTCAATAAGTTCCTGGAGCAAAATATTGTACCGCAGGATTGGAGGCAAGTGAAAGTGATCGCCATCCAAAAACCGGGAAAACCATCTTCTGATCACAACTCTTATAGGCCGATTGCAATGCTATCCTGTATCCGGAAATTGATGGAGATAATGATACTCCGTCGTTTAGACCATTGGGTCGAATCAAACGGTCTACTATCAGATACTCAATTTGGCTTTCGCCGTGCCAAAGAAACGAATGACTGTCTTGCGTTGCTTTTTACAGATATTCAGCTAGCCTATGCTCGCAAAGAACAAATGGCATCTGTGTTCTTGGACATTAGGGGGGTTTTGATTCCGTTTCTATTGACATTCTTTCGGGGAAACTTCGCCGACAAGGATTTTCCCCAATTTCGAACAATTTTTTGCACAATATGTTGTCCGAAAAGCACATGCATTTTACGCATGGCGATTTGGCAACTTTTCGAATTAGCTACATGGGTCTTCCCCAGGGCTCATGCTTAAGCCCCCTTCTTTACAATTTTTATGAAAACGACATCGACGAATGTCTGGCAAATTCATGCACGATAAGACAACTTGCAGACGACAGTGTAATCTCTGTTACAGGAGCCAAAGCTGCCGATTTGCAAGGACCATTGCAAGATACCTTGGACAGTTTGTCTGCTTGGGCTCTACAGCTAGGTATCGAATTCTCTCCGGAGAAGACTGAGATAGTAGTTTTTTCTAGGAAGCGCGAGCCTGCCCAGCTCCACTTACAGTTAATGGGTGAAACGATTTCTCAGGTTTTGGTATATAAATATCTTGGTGTCTGGTTCGATTCGAAAGGCACCTGGGGATGTCACGTTCGGTATTTGATGAAAAAATGTCAACAGCGAGTAAATTTTCTCCGGACAATTACTGGATCATGGTGGGGCGCCCACCCAGGAGACCTTATAAGGCTTTACCAAACAACGATATTGTCGGTGCTTGAGTACGGGTGTTTCTGCTTCCGCTCCGCTGCAAACACCTATTTAATCAAGCTGGAACGATTGCAGTATCGTTGTTTGCGTATTGCCTTAGGTTGCATGCATTCGACCCATACGATGAGTTTGGAAGTTTTGGCGGGCGTTCTCCCATTAAAAGACCGCTATTGGGATCTGACTATTCGTATTCTCATCAAATGTGAGGTTTTGAACCCCTTGGTAATTGAAAATTTCGATAGGCTAGTTGAACTTAATTCTCAAACACGTTTCATGACTGTGTATTTCAATCACATGTCTCAAAGTATAAATCCTTCCTCATACACCTCCAATCGTGTCAACTTGTTAGATACTTCTGCTTCAACTGTGTTTTTCGATACATCCATGATGGAAGAAACTCGTGGAATCTCGGATCACTTACGCGTGCAGCAGATCCCTAAAATATTTTATAACAAATATAAAAACATTAACTGCGACAATGCGTTTTATACTGACGGATCACTTCTCAATGGGTCCACTGGCTTCGGTATCTTCAACAATAATTTTACCGTCTCCTACAAGCTCGATAATCCTGCTTCTGTTTACGTCGCAGAATTGGCTGCAATTCAGTATACCTTAGGGATTATTGAAAAAATGCCCACGGACCATTACTTCATCTTTACGGACAGCCTCAGTTCTATTGAGGCTCTCCGATCGATGAAAAATGCAAAGCACTCTCCGTATTTCCTGGGGAAAATACGGGAACATTTGAGTGCTTTATCCGAAAAATCTTCTCAGATTACCTTAGTGTGGGTCCCTTTTCATTGTTCCATTCCGGGCAATGAGAAAGCGGACACTTTGGCTAAGGTGGGCGCAACAAACGGTGATATTTACGATAGATCAATTGCCTACAATGAATTTTTGCAAATCTCACGTCAGAATACGCTCGTCAACTGGCAGAGCTCGTGGGACAAGGGAAAACTGGGAAGGTGGCTACACAGTATCATCCCCAAGGTTTCCACCAAACCTTAGTTTCGGGGGTTGGATGTAGGACGAGACTTCATTCGCGTGATGTCTCGGATTATGTCCAACCACCACGGGTTAGACGCACATCTACTGCGTATTGGGCTCACGGACAGTAACCATTGCGTTTGTGGATTGGGGTATCGTGACATCGAACCCGTTGTTTGGGTGTGTGCTGAATTCCGTAACGCCAGATCCTTACTTTTGAATACACTAAGGGCCCAAAATATACAACCCTACGTCCCGGTCCGCGATATCTTGGCCCAACGGAACACTTCATACTTGATGCTGATCTACGGCTATTTGAAAAGCATAAAGGTACCCATTTAACAATTCCAACAAACAGAACCGTCGAAAAAAAAACCATGCTAGTTTTAGTTGTAGACTTAGTTTGAGCTCGTAGTCGGCAGCGAGGGTAAAAATTTGCCTTAGCATATAAGAGAAACTAGAAATAAGATTCAGTTGGCTCCGTTAAACATTATATGTATAGTGCCGTGTCAAATATACGCTTTGATAAAAAAAAACAACATAAATTTTATACAAAGCATTATTATTACCCAGATACCCGAAAAAAAATTTACGATGTATTTTGCGGTGAGAACAGTAAATGCACAATGTTTTTTATTGTAACCATAAAAAAACATGGTATTTTTACTGTTAGCTTGCACACGTTTTTTGTCATTACCATGGTTCAATAACGTAATAACAATAGCCGACAATAATTTTACCATGAAAAACATTGTCAGTGACTTCTGAATGTATGGGAAAAGTGCCTGAAAAAATGCTGTCAAGATACATAACAAACCCCCTTTTTCATGGTAAAAATGGCAATTGCCTTTCTCCTAGTTTATTGTTCTGGACAATGATATTTAATGTAAAATTGATGTATTTACAATGAATAATATATATATATATATATATATATATATATATATATATATATATATATATATATATATATATATATATTTAATATATATATATATAATATATATATATATATAAATAATATATATATATATATATATATATATATATATATATATATATATATATATATATATATATATATATATATATATATATATATATATATATATATATATATATATATATATATATATATATATATATATATATATATATATATATATATATATAGTTAAATCATGGTAAAACTATGTACAATTACAGCAACTTTCAAGGTTTTTTTGATGTTTTTTTCCGGTATTATTACAGGTAGAGAAATACATATTTTTGAACAAGTACTCTTGAACCAATTATACAGAAAAAAAAAAACTGTAGCAAAATTTGTAAGAAGCATTTGGAGAGAGACATTCAAAAAATTTCATTATTTTTTTTAAAGGGGGAAGGTGAGGTGACTCTTTACATGAGCGTCACTGTACCGACCTCAACCTTACAACAAAAATATAAACAAACAAGTCGATGCTAGAGATACTCAGAGAGAGAGATAAGCGATGAAAAAAACCCTTGATTTTGCAACCAGGTTTCACATATTAGAGGTGCCAGGTTTCTTCTCAGAGCGCAATGTTGACTAACTTCTTTATTCGACTCATATAACTGATGGTGAGGGTGGAAGTCCTGAGGAATAATAAAGTGCATCACAAAAACCGTGAAGGTGTTAAATTTTATGTTTATGTCTAGGTTTAATTTTATGTATTTTCATCATTATTTTGTAGACCATATAAAGGGTTTGTGAACCACCAGTTAAAAATCACTGTGATGTAGCAACTGTGGAGCATTCTCAATTTATTGTTTAGCAATAGAACATGAAAAACGTGTGAAAATAAATATATTCTTCATTGCAATACAATACCTTTCAATGTGTCACCTTTCTTGTTCGTTTGGCTCGGATTTTGACATGTTCGTTTGGCTCACAACACTCTCTTCGCATATCTCTCCCTCTGAGTATTGCTGTTCAACACCCGATTATGCAACACACAGCTGTTTGCAATTTTACTAGACCCTTTCGCACTTTCGCTTTCAGCCTAGCCTATAGTGTAAGGTCCAAACTGCACAGCGCGAATGCGAAGGAGGCATCCAATTACTCAGAACGAACGGCACAGCGTTCGAGCTCATAAATGCAGAAGATGCATATTTCCGTGTTTGTCACTCTAATTGTTTCAGTCAACCGTCTCCGTCTTGTACATATCGATAATAGCAAATCAATGTGTAGACTTGCTATTTTGGAGACTTCTGTAATTAGTTGTATAGCATATAAAAAGACTCAATAAATAAGGCCAAGTCAGTTGACTTCTGGTATCGACCCCGACTTCCATAGACTTCTCTAGTTTGAACACTGGGCACTCAAAACCTTTAGCCGTTATCATTTTTGATAGAATTTATCACTAAGTCCCTAACGAAGGCTTATCCCAGTAAACCATGCCTAGTCTTTGTTTACCATTCGGCCGCTGCGCGCTGAACTGAGAAGCAGCTTGTAGCAATTTACAGATAATTATTTCTTAATTTATAACATTCAACGATACGGAATTGGCTAAGAATGCCTGTGAAACCGCTATAAGCCCGATCGTTTCATTTTCAGACGCCTGAAATTACGAAAAATTCTCGGCAGAACGATGTTCTTCTCAAATTCAACATTTCAGCTCTTAACAGATCGATGATAATCTTAAATATAATTATTTCGCAATAATTCCATGGGACAAAATATATATTTGGTGGTCCAAAACATGTTTTACTTACTTTACTTTACTTTTTTGGCTAACGGCACTATATCAGCATGTTTGTATACCTGGTACAACTCGTGATTCATGCGTCTGCGCCACACTCCAGCTTCACATTTACCGCCAAGTATCGATCGCAGAACTTTACGCTTAAAAACTCCGAGCACTCGTCGATCAGCTTCCTTCAGCGTCCATGCTTCATGTCCGTAAAGGGCCACCGGGATTATCAGCGTCCTATACAGCGCTAGTTTTGTGCGAGTTTGCAAACTACGGGACCTTAGCTGGTTACGCAGTCCGTAGAAAGCCCTGTTCGCAGCTGCAACTCGTCGTTTCACTTCACGACTCAAATCGTTGTCACATGTCACAAGCGTACCAAGATAAACGAATTCGTCAACCACTTCAAATCGTTCCCCATCTATCTCCACCTCAGCACCAACACCACGGGGACCCCCACGCTCTCTGCCAGCTACAATGTACTTCGTTTTGGCAGAGTTAATGACAAGTCCCAATCTCGCTGCTTCTCTCTTAAAAGGTACGGAAGCCTCCTCCACGGCCTTACGGTTGATACCGATGATATCGACGTCGTCCGCATAACCAAGAAGCATGTGAGATTTCGTGATGATCGTATCGTTTCTTTCGACGTTTGCTCTTCGTACTGCACCCTCAAGAGCGATGTTAAACAGGTTGGAGAGCGCATCCCCCTGCATCAGTCCATACAACGTTACGAACGCGGCTGATGTCTCGCCAGCTATCCGCACGCACGATTTTGATCCCTCCAGTGTCATACGACTCAGCTTTATTAGTTTCGTAGGGAAACCGTGTTCCAGCATGATCTGCCACAGCTCGTTTCTTTTCACTGAGTCGTATGCCGCCCTGAAGTCCACAAACAGGTGGTGTGTTGATAGGTTGTACTCCCGGAACTTATCGAGGATCTGTCGCAGGGTGAAAATTTGATCCGTCGTGGAACGCCCTTGTCGAAAACCAGCCTGGTATTCGCCAACAAAGGATTCCGTTAACGGTATCAATGTGAAGAACAGGATACGGGAGAGCACATTATATGCGGAGTTGAGCAACGTTATCCCTCGATAGTTGCAACAATCCAACCGATGGCCCTTCTTATAGATAGGGCATATGAGGCCTTCCAACCAGTCGTTCGGCATTTGTTCGTCCGCCCAGATTCTTAGTATTATCTGGTGGATCGCATAGTACAGCCGCTCGCTTCCCGCTTTTAGAAGTTCGGCTGGGATACCGTCCTTCCCAGTGGCCTTGCCGTTTTTCAGCTCACTAATCGCCTTTTTCACCTCCTCCTGTGTTGGTGGCTCCACAGCTTGTTCGTCACTCATAATCGTCATCCTGTTCCTGCTCTGCTCATCCGGCTCCTCACCGTTCAATAGCGCCTGAAAATGCTCCTTCTACCTGGCTGCAACCGTCGGTTTATCAGTAAGCAGGTTGCCGTCCTTGTCATTACACATGACCGGCACAGAAAAATTCCTGCTTCTGACTCTGTTGACATTTCTATAGAATCTCCGCACGTCGTTTTGAGCATAGCTGTCCTCTGCGCTGGCTCCTGCTCCTCGTCTCGTGCTTCTTCCGACGGTGGGTTCTATTTTCGGCAGCTCTTGCCACCCTGTACCTCTCTCTGTTCTGACGCGTAGCCGCAGTGAGCATGCGGCTCCTGGCATGGTTCTTCTCATCTGTCGCTCTCTGGCACTCGGCATCGAACCAGCCGTTAGGCTGTCTTCCACGCGTCGTACCTACCACCTCTCTCGCAGTCGTTTCGATGGCGCCGTGAATACTGCTCCACAGCCCATTTATGTCTTCCACTCCTTCCTCCTGCTGTTCTGCGATCCGTTGATCCAGCTCTCTGGCGTATTCTGCTGCCACGCCATCAGCTTTCAACCGCTGAATGTTGAAACGCGTCGTCCTCTCTGTGCGAGATTTCAGCACGTTCGACAACCGTGCGCGGATCTTACAAACGACGAGATAATGTTCAGAGTCAATGTTTGGTCCCCGAAAAGACCTAACATCAGTAACATCCGAAAAGTGCCGACCGTCAATCAGTACGTGATCGATCTGAAGCAAGGTTCCCCATTTGGATGCCTCCAGGTGTGTTTCCGAATATTCAAACGTGGAAAATAGGAGCTACATATGGCCATTCCTCTGGCCGCGGCAAAGTTTATCAGCCTCAGGCCGTTTTCATTGGTTGACGAGTGGAGGCTATGCCTTCTAATGACCGGACGGAATAATTCCTCCCTCCCAACCTGTGCGCTTGCGTCTCCGATGACGACTTTTACGTCGTGTTTTGGGCACTCGTCATAGATTCGCTCAATCTTGTCATAGAACTCATCTTTGACTTCATCGGATTTGTCGTTTGTCGGTGCGTAGGTGTTGATTAAGTTGAAGAATTTGCCCTTAATCCTCAACACGCATATACGGTCATCTACGGGCCTCCACCGGATGACTCTTGTTTTCTGATTTCCCAGCACTACGAAACCGACGCCCCGTTCCGCTGCTCTGCCGCCACTGTAGTAGATGTGGTACTTGAAAGAAGTGCGTGCAATAGGGTCTACTGCACGGAATTCCCTTTCTCCGGAATCTGGCCACCGAACCTCCCGAATCGCTGCGATTTCGACTCCCTGCCGCTGTAGTTCTCGAGCAAGCAAGCCAGCCCGCGCCGGTTCATTGAGAGATCGGACGTTCCAAGTACCCAATTTCCAATCTACCTTAATCTTTTTCCGTCTGGTCTTTGCCGATTGATCCGTTCCGTATTTCTAAATTCGTTGTTCGTGGTTGATGAAAGGTTTCGGTATGCTACCTTACCAGGGTCGCGATACCTACATCCTGCTGATGGGGCTGCCATCTTAGGTGTAGCTGGCGGGATACAGCATTCCATAATTCAGCCGCCCGCTCCGGGTCAGACGCTGTTGTACGCCGCCCCTATGGGGATACAGCCGCGTACGACCCCCTTCCCAGTCAGCATACGACCATAGTTTCCACCGGGGTTGGTTACCCGATCTCCGCTAAGGTTACTCGTATTCCGGTCGGCACCACGTGGAGGTTGGGATAGGAGTTGCTGAACAGAGGTGAATGGCCACATTAGGGTCTCAAGTTACACGTGTCCAACCATTTGCCAACCAAAACATGTTTTAGTTCTTCGTAAAAATTTCGTTATTTTATTTTATTCATTATTGAACGACGTATGCCAAATTAGATACTAAGCTCTTAACAATGCATTATTGCTATTTTTTTTTTGTTGCCTACTCATTTTGCTGCCATGCGGTCATCGTTGCTTCTCCCGTGGAAAACAAGGTGTCTAGTATAGGCAATTTATTCGAAAAATTTCGGGAAAATATACTAACTTAAGTGAGAATGGAATTTTGTGGCTATACTTCTGGGAAAGAGGCTACTGCACGATTGGGCTCGAATTTTGTATAAGGACTTTTTTCGAGATGACAATATTTTTGAGTTTATTGGAATGTTGTTTTCGAATTGATCGTTGACTTAACTATGCAACGGATAATTTAAACAGCACGTGCATTGCGGTATCGCCGGTAAGCGGTATTGCTAATGATAGCAGTAAAACGCTTCATCTCTTAAGTTGTTCTCTTCTATTCTCTCTCTTCAATGTTCTCTCGAATTCATTTCTCTACTGCAATGCAATCCGTATTGATTTAGTTGGCTCCGTTAAACATTGTATGCATTGCGCCGTGTCAAATAAACATATTGTTGATAAAACCGTATTGAGGATGGGTGATGTGAGTGCGCCAAACCACTCCAATAAGACAAAAAGTGGAACTTAATTCCATAGCGCCTTTTACCTTCATCCTAGCTTAAAAGTGTCTTCGGAACAATTGTTTGTATGAATAACCTGCATAATTGCAAATTGTCAAAAAGTATGAAAAGTTTACTATACTAAAAATAAAAAAATAAACTTTTTTGTGTTAAGAGATAGAAGAATAGTTTGTTCAGCAAAGTTGTAGAAAATTAAAAAATATGAAACTATGTTGAACAAATAAAAATCCTATCTTCTTTCGGTACGAAGTTATAAAGTATATTACATGGAACTTACTTAAGTGTTAGTTTTTTGTACTTAACTTTTGTTAGTTGCATTTTACACGAAAGTATTGTTCGGAGGAATTGTTGGGGCACACAAAACACATATTTTTGCCACAGGTCATATATCTCCAGGACTTTTCCTTACAAAGTTATATGCTATTTTAGCTTATTTTTTAGATAACTTCAAGAACGTATAGTTTTAGAACGTGCAAAAATATGAATCTTAGCTGAACAAACAAAATTCCTATCTTCATTGGATACAGAGATACAAAGTATTTTCTGTAAAAGTTACTTAATAGTTAACTTTTTGCACTTAACTTTTGTTAGCTACATTTTACAAGAAAACGTTGTTCTAAAGAAGCATTTGGACACACAAAACACACGTTTTTGTTGAAGGCCACACATCTCCAGGACTTTTCCTTACAAGGTTATAGCACATTTCAGCATATTTTTTTTGATAACTTTAACAACACGACGGTATTTCTAATTATGCGATATGCTGCCCTAATCATATTGTTATAAACTCGTTGCTTTTATTGTTTCTTTATAGTTGAGGAAGACGAAAAGATAAAGAGTGGTTTTAAATGTCACATTATATTACAGGTAATGACGCAATCTTCCATTCCATCAACTTTAGTGAAATGTCTATATTTATTCTTCGACTTACCTGCGTTGGAAGAAGAGGATGGGAAGAATGTAAACACAAAAATTGCATGTAAAACGAAACGTTCGATGCTACAGAAAGTATTTGTTCAGGTAAGTTCTATCTAAATTATTGATAAAATTCCTCTAGTGGTAGTGTTATAGAGAATCAACCTTTGTATTTCAAAAATTAGTAAAAATCTAGATGGACTGGCTTTGGAGACATTTAAATTTTCTTCACATTCGACTATAACACTTTTTACACATGATGAAAACACAGAATGGAGTTTCTTTGATGGCGTAATTCAAAGTGGCCGTCTATTTGAAAAGTTCTATTTTTTGCAAGATGATAGTACAGTAAGGTCTTTTTTACGCGGGTTGCGTTTCTCCATTACTCAAAAACGATACAAGATATCAACCTCATCCTACCACGTATTTCGTTTTTGGTCACGAGTGATCATATATCAGTTTTCAAAAAAAAAAAACAGAATTTTCGTTGTAAACACCCAAAATATAAAATATGGCATTTTGGTCTCTAGATTGATCACTATCATATTCAAACGAAGTTCAAATATTTTAGGACGGCTTTCTTCGTTATATGTGCAACTCAAAAAAGTCTTTTTTAACGTGGGCTTATACAAATTTGTAATGCATCTCCCGCGTAAAAAAAGACCTTCGTGTAATCTTATGCTCTTATGAATGCTCGGTTTTAAGTTTTGTTTTTGTATGAGTTAAAAAAAATCGATGGACAAAGAAAATCGTGTTCATACTCTTCATATATACGAAACCACACAACTTTAATTCATCGCATAATTAGTGGCGTTTTGGCAACCTTACCTGTGTAACGATCGAGTGACTATTTTTGAGTTCGTGTTTTATTTCGTTTTTTTTTGCTCCATTTTGTTATTAAAATCCCACGAAAGCAACCCTGTCGGCTATCGCGATATCGGTCGTCGTGGTTATAGTGGATTCATAGTGTTTCTATTAACTTTTTTGTGCAAATTCAGAAGAAGTGGTTTTTAGTTAACTCCGAGTCTATCTTCGCTTCAACTGCTACGTTCACTGCTTTTTTCCGCCGAAGCGACATCTGTGAGTAACAACTGCAAGCTTCATCGCCTTTTGTTAGCTGTAAGCGCCGTGTACTCCAAACCGCAAATTCAATACCTCCGTGTCGCTCACTGAATCACCCTCCTGCCGTCCGAGCGACAGAAAGCTACTGCTATGATGGATAAAAAGTGCAACGAATGCTTACAACCTAAACCTCAATTTGTTCAAATGTCATTAAAGCGAGCGCGTTGCCCACATGAAATGTTTCGGATGGGCACGATCGAATTTAGATTTTGTCAATGGCCAAACCAACTTACTTTGGTTCTGCACCGAATGCATGATATCCGTTCAGAATTTGAAGGAGCGAAATTCATCGGAGTCTGCTACTGACGTTTTGTCATCATGCGCTAATTCAATCACCTGCTGCTTGAACGAAGTTGAAACTGAACTTGGTCAGATTAATGCATTCATCGGGTCGTTATCTGACAAGTTTCTTGCCAATACTGCACCTGTGATTTCATCGGCTAGTCGTAGCTCTAAGCGTCCTGGGATTATTTCTCCGAACTTGACCCCTAAAAGATCTAGTGGATTTGCTGACTTGATTAGTGGTACAAAGCCAACTGAAAATTTTCCTAAATTGGTCGAAACTGTTCTGCAGCCAGCGGCTAAGTGTTGGATCTATCTTTTGTGCATTGCATTGTTTCGGAAGATGAAATATCGGCTCTTGTTCGAGAATGCGTACCAGGCGCACAACCAGTTGTCAGAAACTGATTAAAAAAGTTGCCGATATAAGATCGTTCGCATTTGTGTCCTTCAAAGTCGGAATTGACTTGCAACTAAAACATGTTGCTCTTGATGCTGCTAACTGGCCAAAGGGAATTTATTTTCGGCTGTTTAAGGAGCGCCGTGGATTTTTGGAAACCAAGATCGTCGAAGTTTATATGCACGTTAATCTCGCAGCGTGCTGTAAGTTTCTCAACCTCTGAGGGAGCTTGGGGGCCAGCTGGCCCCTAGTCCAGTTAAGTCTTTGCATTCTTCCAACATTCAAAAAATTTATGCACAATTTATTCCCCATAGTTCAATGACTAACTGGACTGCACAGTGCGAAATGACGCCCCACCTCACGCCTGTGTCTACGACCCCTCCTCGACGAGCTCTTCCACTGGACGATTACGCTGGCGAGCAGCAGACTGTTTTATTTTCGAACAATAGTGACATGCGAGTTGGCCGGCAATAATGCGACTCTCCGTGTGATAATGTCCTTTCATCTCTGCTCTGCTACTATCCGAACGTGCATGGTCTACGCAGCAAAGTAACCGATTTTGCTTTAGAAGTATCCAATTCGCTTTACGACTGCATCGCTATTACCGAATCCTGGCTAGACTCTCAAGTTTCATCTTTCCAACTGTTCGGCATTGATTATACCGTGTATCGGACGATCGTTGCTCGACTAATAGCACCAAGGCAAGGGGTGGAGGAGTGATCGTCGCTGTGCGACGATCGTTGGCGTCGGCATTATTGATTGGATCTATGGATGACTCGCTTGAGCAGCTGTGGATAACAATTAAAAACAGTGAATTGAACATTGTGATCGGTGCAATTTACATTTGCGAAATGAAGTTGAGATAATTGATCGGCATATTTCATCAGTCGAAAAAGCTGTCAACTCAACTAGTATTAACGACGATCTACTTATCTTCGGAGATTATAACCGTGCTGGTCTTTCCTGGTCGATGCAGACGGAGGCTAATCATCTCGTTGTTGACGCTTCGCGCTCTTCTGTTAAAGCCGGTATTACCCATTTATTAGACGGCATGGCTTTTCACTGCATGCAACAAATTAATTCTATTTGCAACCAGAATGGCCGATTTCTCGATCTAGTTTACGCAAACTCGCATGCTTTGCCAGCATGCTCAGTCACTATTGCACCTGATCACTTATGTAACATTGACGTTCATCATCCTCCTTTGATGGTTACTTTCAAGAGAGCTGTCAAAACTTAGTTCATAGACGAGTTTGATCCTTCCAGTTTTGATGTTCGACGTGGGAATTTTGGTGCAATCAATTCAGCTTTAAGTAATATTGATTGGACATTTATCAATCAATGTCGAAAGTTAGATGAGGCCGTGTCAGAATTCACTAAAACAGTTCAGGAACTTATAAATCAGCATATTACAAAAGTCCTCGTTGTAAGCCTGTTTGGGGAAATTGGCGTCTTACTAAGCTTAACCGTACTCGAAAGTCAGCTTTGCGCGTATATCAAAACCTAACGACATTGCTGCAGCCTTGGCTCATGTTCCGAGCGATGTGTTCGATGCCGAAATCTTCACGGTTACAATCGAAGAAGTAGCTAAAGCCATCGGTAATCTAAAACAATCTTACTCTTCTGGTCCCGATGGAATTCCTGCCGTTCTTCTGAAAAAATGTACTGATAGTCTAGTATGACCACTTACCGCTATTTTTAATCTTTCTTTGCTACGACATCAATTTCCTCGCAGCTGGAAAGAATCGCTAATGTTTCCAGTATTCAAGAAAGGTGATAAACGAAATGTGGAAATTTATCGTGGGATTTCATGTTTGTGTGCCTGCTCCAAAGTGTTTGAAGCCATTATTCATAATCATCTTATGTTTAGCGTGAAAAACTACATTTCTACTGCGCAGAGTTCACATCTTTTTGCCTCCGTGGCATGGATCAGGGCCTTCAGATCGACGCTGTCTATACGGACTTAAAAGCTGCCCTCGATCGTGTTAAGGCTTCAATCGCTGATTGAACTTTTTAACGACTGGTGCCATCGCAACTATATGATTCTAAGCATTCCGCAGTGTACCCTGATCAGTTTCCAGTGCAAGGAACAGCGTACATTGTTCTATTACCACATTGCCGGTACATGTTTACAACGTACGAATGTCGTCACCGATTTGGGTGTTATGTTAGACACTCAACTAACATTCAGGCAGCATTTGTCGATGATTATCTCCAAAGCTAATCGTCAACTTGGTCTGATATTCAGAATTGGAAATGAGTTTGTTGATTATGGCACCATGCGGGCTCTCTATTGTTCATTAGTGCGCTCTATTCTGGAAACTGCTTGCGTTGTTTAGGACCCGCATTATGAATTTTGGAGTCAGCGAATTGAGCGCATCCAAAACTTTTTGTTAGAAGGATCTGCCGTACTTTGCCATGGAGAGATCCAGATCATTTGCCACCTTACGAAAGCCTCTGTTTGTTGGTTGGAATCTTAGAATATCCCATCTCGAACAGCGCCGCAAGGAAATAATTGCCAGAATGACTCACATTATTTTGACAAGCCGGCATGATTGTCCAGCCATCCTGACGTTGCTGCAGCTGTATTGTCCCATTCGTTCTCGTCGAAGCCAGAGCCTTTTGCAAACGAATTCGCACCGCACGAACTACGGCCTGAATGAACCTATTCGCCGAATGGCCGTGCTCTTCAATCGAGACTACGCAAATTTTAATTTTTAGTCCTGTTTTGTATGTTATGAATTGTTTATTAATGTATGTTATTTTATACTTGTACTGTTGTCATGTATTATTTGCAAAAGATGCTGGGTTTCAATAAATAACAATCTTCTATCAATAAATAATAATCTTCTATCTATTAAATAAAAATAAGTTGGTGTCTGTATAACGGCGTTTCACTCCAAGTAGAATCAATGGATTTGAATGATTCTTTTTGTGTTTGTTTTGTCTTGATCTCCGACGAGTTAATAAGCCATAAAAATAACAATAATCAACTGATAAAGTTTCAAAAAATTTAAATACATTTTTGCCTTTTCCCGCCTTTTACTCCAAAAACAACGTCATTAAATTACTATGATTGCAGCCATGAGCGGTAGACAAGCTGTTGTAGCGTCGTTATTGAGGCGTCGTTGTTGAGTAAACAAGCACCTGTTAATGATTCACGCATAAAGTGATATTCGTTTTCGCTGCCTACCACACCTTTTCTATGCAAAAGCGCTATAGCGTGGTAGCAGCAAACTCGACATGCATGTGAATACTCTCAACGTGGCTTTGATTTTATTCAAGGGCATATACTTGATTATGTAAATTAAATTTCTGGCTTATTTGTGCAAAGTTGCATATAATCGTTTTATTTATCTGATAAATGAAAAGAAAGAACAAGAATAACACTACATGTGCGATGATTTAATTTTCCATTGCTCGGATCTAATCAATCTGTTCAATTTTCTCTAGAATGCACACTGACTTAGATCATTGACATTTGCTCATGCTGCAATGATTCTGTTAGCTGGTAAAAAAACGTGTAGTTTTTGTTTCTCAAAAAACATTGATTGCTGTTCATGTTTCGTTAAATAGGTACTATTGCATTCCTACAAATCTCTGGATTTACAATTAAATGTTGAATGTTGAATTGAAAACTATAATGTTGCGAAGTGTCAATTGCACTATGCTTAGGTAGCAGATCTGCCTCAAAAAGCAGATGAAATATTAATGTCATTGAAGCGAAAATTTCGAAGCTCCGTGTACCTACCAATTTACCATTAAGCTTCAAACGTCTGTATGTACCTTCGTGCTCCGCAGTTGGGTGATATTCGTTAATGCCCAAAGCCCTGATAACTGGTGGCATTAAACCTAAAACATGCATATTCTCGCATAAACAGCTTTATGTCACATGATCACGTGAAAAACGATTGGTATCATGTGTTTGAAAAAAAAAGATACCTAAAAAATGGTTGGCCATTAGGTTTTGCGAAAATTTTTGTTCAGGACAAAACCATATTGTCATTATGCCATGGCAATAACGAAAATCAACTGGAAAAGTTATAAAACATGAAAAACCAACCCTTGATATTTCCGGCCCTGCTGAGATTCTGAGAGGTTTTCTGTGAGTTTTAGTGAGTAACGATTTTTTGTTGGCCTTTGATCGGAAAAATTCGAAACAAGTTTTCATCACCGGGGCGTACTTAAACGATAGCCTTCATTTTTTTAAATATTTTATGGAATAGTTCTATGCGATTTTCGTATTGGTTTCTGTTGATGCCACTTAAATTCAACGTCGGTTTCTGTTAATTTGTGCTGTGACTGTTTTTCAAGAAAGAAGAAGACACTGTCGGCACGTAATAAACATAATAGATTGGAAATAATAATGTGTTTTTGCAAGAACTCTGAAGAGTATTCATACTGGTTTCAGTTGGTTCCGATTAATTTTCTTCCACATGTAGTGGGAATGCTTCCTAACGAAGATGCCGCTAAGGATATTTTATAAAAGGAATGTTCCCTAATCTACATGATCAAACTGATTCTTGCATATCTTCCAGTTGACTTTGACAAATTTCTGCTGTGGTCGATGTGTTTTTTGTTCAGATGAAGTTGTTGTAAGGGGAATGTTCAAATACTTAACATGCAGTTGAATTGAAATTAAATTCGTTGTTTTTGTTCCAGTTTTGCGAGTTAAGACACGAGTAGTAGCAGGTCAATAAAAGTGTCAGGCTCCGCAACACTGAAGATAGAATATTAAAAAGTATAATAACTTGAACACTCAATTGAGAGAAGAATGCTAATCAAATATTTTCAAATACTACTACTTTATAGATATAAGGGCAAATTTACCACCGAACAGATGCATTGCTGCCACTACTCGATGGCAAATGTCCTTGAAGCGACAATTCTGACAGGAAACTACAAAGGAGAAGTCGTAATCATCCCGCGTATCTCGATTACTTCTACCGATTTGCCGTTAAATTTTAAACGTCTGCAATTTCCCGTGCGTCGCGCATTCGCGATGACTATTAATAAAACCCAAGGACAGACTCTGAAAATTTGTGGCATAAACTACGAGTATTCATGATTCTCACATGGACCGCTCTATGTCGCATATTCACGTGACCCTGACCCCGACATTGTGGAATATATAGAATTTAGTGGCTAGGACCGCCTTGACCACTTTCACATGTTTCGTATATTCCGAATTTTAAGCTTTAATTATTTAGAATTTTGAAGTTTTTTATAAAATCTGTTCCAGTGAGATTGGCCAGGCAGAAGGGTATTACTATATTTGCATTAAGCCAAGCTTTTGAATAATTGAAAAAATAATGTAATAATTTCCTTCAGAATATAGACCGTTCCGATAATTATAAATACACTTACGATCAACCGTCATTTCAAATGACGTGCAGGATTCAACCAAACGTTGGCTGCGTCCTGTTGTTCACATCCAAAAGAAACAGATGCTGTCATTTTTTCTAACATTTAGTGTGAAATTTTGAAAATGCGTGGCCCTTCTCCCGAGCAAAGAAAGCGAATTGTGCACAAATGGGGCACCGTGAGTGGTCTTTCTTTAAGAAAATTAGCCAGAGAAGAAGGTATAAGTGTCGGAGCAGTTCAAACCGCATTGCGGAAGTATTTTGAAGAGTGCACATTTACTGATGCCCCAAGACGTGGTAGAAAACCCGGGCCTGTTGATCCCACAATGGACAAAAAGGTTAAAGAATACTACAAGCGGCATCCTTCAGTATCAGTACGAGATGTGGCGAGAAAGCTTGGAACCTCGGCGAGTAACGTTATGCGTGCCAAGGGAAGAATGGGTCTGCAGACCCGTCGGAAGCAGAAGCAGCCAAAACGAAATCCAAAAACAAGCTGAATCTGTGAAACCGAGAGCTCGGAAGCTTTATGACAAACTTCTGATCAAAAAAATGGGGTGTGTTATCATGGATGACGAAACCTACATAAAACTGGACTATAAGACTCTGCCAGGACCGCAATTTTATACATCACCGAAGGGAAAGGATGTCCCTGGACCAGTGAAAGCCATTTACACCGGAAAATTTGGCAAGAAGGTAATGGTTTGGCAGGCCATTTGTGAATGTGGGAAAATATCTCGTCCATTCATTACGAATGACACAATGAATGGTAAAATTTACGTGAAAGAGTGTTTGCAGAAAAGGTTGTTACCCATGGTTAAGCAGCATAACAATCCTCCAATCTTTTGGCCCGATCTTGCTTCCTGCCATTACTCTAAGGATGCACTAGGGTGGTATAAAACAAATAATGTCACATGTGTCCCAAAGGAGATGAATCCTCCAAACTGCCCTGAAATTCGCCCTATTGAAACTTTTCGGGCTTTGACCAAGGCAAAGCTGAGGAAATATGTCAAACCAGCGGACAATGTTGAAAAATTTAAAAAAGATTGGCTTAAAGTGGTAAAAATGGTCGGAGAACACACTGTGCAAAAGCTTATGAGTAGTGTTAAGAGAAAAGTTAGAGAACTCGCGTATCCTACGAAAAATAATCTCAACTTGAATTGAAGCTGGAAAGAAAACACTTATTATCTATATTTCAGAATAAAATGACCCGAAAAATCCTGTATTTTTTGTTTTATTCAAGAAAGAAGATGTATTTATAATTTTCGGAACAGTCTATATTTAAAAGAATGACTGTTTATTTTCAGAAATGTATTGAAATGATTTGATTATGGTTGAAAGGTGCTTCATAATGTTCAATGAAATAAAAATGTAGAATTTTACGAGCACAGGATTGAAAAAAAAAAACTAAAAACAAATCAGAGACGAAACAAATCGTAGGTATGTTTTTAGCAGCAGTTAGATATTTCAGTTTTTGCAATACAACAGTCAATTAAACTCAAGGCGGCGGTACGAAGTTTGCCGGGTCAGCTAGTAATAATAATTAATGGATTCAATGATGGCAATTTCGGTCACGGGTTTCTTTAAAACACGTTTTATTATGTCAAAGCCGACGTTTCAAGGATATATTTCCTCGTCCTCAGGGCAACTACGATTAACAGTTTACAATTTACATAAATTAGTCACACGAATTAAGTTATTACATACACAACTTACAAACAAAACAAACAAGTTCTCGTCAAAATATGGTGCATTGGTGTAAAATTGCTTTTGGTTAACTGCACTACACTATGGATATAAAATATGCAAAATATTAATTGGTTTGTGACTTTTCAAAATTTAAATAACGCAAACGGATGAGCTACACTTACACAGTATCTTCCAACACACATCACACACGATTAAAGCCGTCGGGAAATGTTGCGTCAAAACCGAGAGAAATAATGTTGCAAGACAGAGATAGAGAGTGCTCGAGACTGTAGTAGTCTGCATCAACATGTGAGAGATTGAGCGTGCCGGAGTAAGCGATGCTTAAGTTGTTCGTGTCCGTTCTATAATTTATTGCGGATCTGTCAATCTGCCAATAGTCGGCATCTATCAGGGTATGGTGGCAAGCTGTCGGGGTTTCTCCATGGTAAGTTCCGCAGTGCCAATCGAATAAACCGTTTTTGAACCCGTTCTATCCTAAGATTCCACGTGATCTGGTAGGGGTTCCATACAATACTAGCATTTTCTAAAATCGGTCGTACAATTGCACAGTACAATGCCTTCCAACAATGCGGCTCAGAAAAGTCCTTAGTCACCTTGGATACAAAGCCCAACTGTCTTATTGCTTTAGAAATCAACCTTGAGCGGTGCAAATCAAATGTCATTTTCGAGTCCAACAGGATACCCAAATCAGTCACTTCGGTTACTCTGGTGAGCGTAATGCCGTCAATATTATAATCATGGATAATTGGTTGTGATTTACGATGGAACGAGATGACTTGACATTTTTCCACGCTAACAATCAATTTGTTTCTGTGGCACCAATCAACAAACAAACTTAGACAGGTTTGTAAACGGCGACAGTCCTCCTGCGTTTCTATAACAGCATATAACTTCAAATCGTCAGCAAACACCGATTTAAAACAACCTCTATTCAAAATCAAAGCAGCATCATTGAAGAATAGAATAGCGGTAGCGGACCAAGATTACTACCTTGTAGGACACCGGAACTGTTTGTAAATGCCCTCGATACGCAACCATTAATCCGTACCCGAAGTTCACGATTCGTTAAGTACGATTCTAGCCAGGACACCAATTGAGTAGGAATCCCAAGCCGAGACAACTTGTTAAGCAGTATTTGATGGTCAATTTTGTCAAAAGCTGCCTTTAAATCTGTATATATAGCATCGACTTGCGTTTTTTTCTCTATATTAATTATACATTCTGACGTAAATTTCATTAAATTCGTTGTAACCGATCTACCAGGCATAAAGCCGTGTTGGTCAATTGAGATATAGCTTTTCGTGACATCGAGCATAGTTTCACGCACTATAATTTCCAACAGTTTTGAGGCTGCGGATAGGCTCGTGATCCCTCGATAATTAATCACATTGTAACGATCACCACGTTTACAAACAGGAGTCATAAAAGACTGCTTCCAGATGCGGGGGAATTTCATCTGATGGAACGAACAGTTGAAAATAATACTCAATGGTAGCGCTAAAGAGGCAATACACCGGCATATCACAACAGCTGGCAGACCATCAGGACCAGGAGCAAACGATCGTTTCATTTTTTTCGCTGCAGTCAAAACCGTTTCTACATCCACAGCAAATGCGTTGAGATCGATTAAATCGCGGATGGCGTTACTTATCTCCGTTCTTGAAGCAGGATTCTTTGAGAATACTGATGCAAAATGCTCAGTAAACAACTGGCAAGAATGCGTAACATCAGCTGATGTAGTCTCATTGAAATAGACATTCTTAGGTACCACAGGACATTTTCGCTTGGAATCAATAAAACGCCAAAAATCACGTGGATTTCTAGTTAGGCTTATCTGTACTCTTAGTACGTATGATTTGTAGAGACAGGAATTCATAAGTCGATATGCTTTACTAGCCAATTGAAACTTCTTATGATTGCCAGGATTTCTGAAACGCCGTAAATTCCGTTGACAAGTATTGCGCGCTCGTTTTAATTCACTTAAACGGTAAGTGCCCCAGGCGGGTGATCCCGGGGGACGGATTTGCGGAACATTCTCAGTCAGCCAATTGTTCAATATAGAGCAAAACGATTCTACCATTTCATCAACATCATTCGGTAAAATCGCATTCCAGTCAATGGTGGTCAAATATTGTGAAAGAGCCGCAAAATCTATTTTACGAAAGTTCAAAGGCCGCTCATTTCGACTTTCAACTGATTCTTCACATACTGCTTGTATTGGAAGAATTATCTCGAGCGGGGGATGATGTGAGTCAACGGGTAGAAGCGGAACGGAGCAGTTATGAACAACAGCTTCTCAATTGGGCGTACAAAAAACTAAATCAAGAGTGCGATTGAGCGAGTTGCAGATGAGGTTTCTTTGGTGGAGGCACAAATAATCCATTCCATCCAAAAGAGTGCTGCTAGCCGCCGGTAGTCGAAGAGAATCGCATTGAATACAATCCTCAATAAGGCTCCAACGCATTCGTGGTTGATTAAAATCTCCACACACCAAAACAGCGTCATTAGGAAGACATTTTTCGCAATGCTCATGCATTGAGGAAATATAGTCATTAATTACACTCACGTCTTGGCTTTTGTCCGGTGGAATGTAGATTGCGCACAAATAAAACTTCTTTCCCTTAATTGTCGCAGAGACACAAACTTGTTCCAAACTTTGTCCGCATGATAGTGGTACTTCACGGCTGGCATATTGTTGCGCAATAGCGATCAAAACGCCACTGAAGCGAACTTTGTTGCTGTTGGCTGGGCTCCGATCACAACGAAAAACATTAGCGCCTGCACCAAAAAGTAGCTGCGAGGTAATGCTATTGTCCAATCCAGTCTCGGTCATGATGATCACGTCATAGTTGCAGTCGGTCGCTGCTAGAAGCAGGTCGTTAATCTTGGTCCTCAAGCCGCGTACATTTTGGTAGAAGGTCCAGATGTGCCCGTCCACACAATCGCTGCTGCGCTGCAAGGTACAGTCTTTGAGTTCGGGGGAAGGTCAAAATTCATTAAATACTCGCCTTGGGCAGGAACCAGTTGGTTCCTGCCGTCCGTAAAATTTTAAAAGACAGGAAAGTCATCTGTGAAACATCCTTTCCTTTCGGCACAAGACGAGTTACATTTATTGGGTCATTTATGTCCAAACAGCGAGAAACGATTTTTTCGACATCATTATCGGTTATCAATGGTTGAAATCCAGACAAATAAAGCCAGAACATTGGTTTCGGAGCAGCGGGCATGATAAAAGGCACCGAAAGATTTTCAAAATCAATTGCTTTTGTGCCTTTATTTGAAGCTGGACGAGTGGATTGGTCATAATCACCGCGACGACGTTTTGCACTCAATCTCGGCCAAACTGGTGTTCCACTCTCACTTGGTACACCGAGCAAAGGCGAAGCAGCAGAATATTTGTTTTGTGTCGAGGCAGAAGAAATGTTGTCCACTTTTTTGCTTAACACTTCAACCAGGCCAGATAGTTATTGTAATTGCGTGGCAAAGCCGTTTGTGCTGTTTGATTGGGAAGAATCTAAATCGGCCATATAGGCACGGATGCTTCTTCCGTTTAGCAAACTCCTGCATTCGGGGCAGATAAACAAAACTTTACCTTGCGCAAAAATATCTCTGCACGGTCGAAGATTAATGCCACAGCACTGCTGGCTGATGTGAAACAATGTTTCGCAGAATCCGCAGCGTAAAGGCTCTAGATCGTTGATCACCAATTCACAGGCGCCGCACTGTTTTTTATTTTCCATTGCTGGTGTTTGCAAA
Source organism: Wyeomyia smithii (assembly GCF_029784165.1). Taxonomy (NCBI): domain Eukaryota; kingdom Metazoa; phylum Arthropoda; class Insecta; order Diptera; family Culicidae; genus Wyeomyia; species Wyeomyia smithii. The sequence goes on along the minus strand of NC_073695.1, from coordinate 161,916,673 downwards.
ACTTTTTCGCAGCGTTGGATGTGATCACGGCTTCAGCCTTTTGTAGGCGGTCACAACGTAGTATGGCTGATCTTCAGATGCGAGGAATCAATAAGTGAAATATGCGACACGGACACCGATAATCTTCAGTACTCCACTTTACAGATCAAACGTAGTTGATAAACAAGCCAATTAACGAAAGACCGGAACGATCAGCAGAATATAACACAGTTTAAAAGCGAAAAAACTAATCATCAATTCACAACAAACGTACTATAAGCAGCAGCGTTGCCAGAGAAAAAAAAATTGATACGAAGAGCCGTTCAAGGTCGTATTGAAAGGTCTCACCAACGATCAAACCGTTGATGAGATCAAACTTACTTTAACAGAATTACTTGGCATAGCCCCTACCCAAGTAATTCTAATGAAACAAAAATCACGAAGCGAAAACAGTCAGCGCACTGGAATTTCCCTTGGTTATTATTTAATTCATTTTAACCGCTGTGAGGTTAATAACTTAATTTTTTTTTAAAAAGCACATGCTATATATAACGTGCGTGTAAAGTGGGAAGTTTATAGGAAGTTTGGCGGAGGTGAAAAGCATATCACCCAATGCCGTACTTGCCAACGTTATGGCCATGGTTCAAAGTTCTGTAACATGGACCAAAAATGCCTCATTTGTGGAGACTCTTCTCACAAAAAGGACACATGTCCTGTGAAAGAGAGTAAAAATTTTTGCTGTGCGAATTGTAACGGCAACCAAATGTCAAATTTCTACTAATGCCCAGTCCGTTTAGCAATTGAGCCGTTGCGAACCAGAGTGGTCTGAAGACCATTTTTTCGAAAATGAGTTTTTTGCATATTCCACATCTACACAAAAAACTGTACTTGGGAGATCAATAATATTTCAAAAAATCAAACTTTAAAGGTGATTTATACCATGTTGAAATTGCGTCCGAAACGGAATGGCCATTCTGTTTCGGAACAGAGTGGTCTATGTACATAAATCGGTGTAATACTATCATGTAACACGTAACATGTAGCATATTACATGTGATAAGTAACATGTCACTTGTTCTGTACATGTCACACGTAATATGTAACATGTTACACGTAATGTAACACGAAAAATGTAACATGAATATTATGTAATATGTAACATTTTGTGTTACATGTAATGTTACACGTGACATCTTACATGTGACATGCTATATGTACCATATAACCTGTGACACTAGCCATTTTATACGAGTTACCGTCATTTTCTTTGTCTTTTACCAGGTTTGTGTACATAGACCACTCTGTTCCGAAACGATTCGAGGATTCCAGTGAATATATATATGAAGCCAGAGTGGTCTATGTACATTGGTGAGATAAAATCACCGATTGCGCAAAGAAACTGTTAATTTTATGTATCCCAATGTTAAACCACTTCATAACCTTTATATTAGAACATTTTGTTTGAAAGAATCCGTTGAACAGAATTTTATTCAGAGATTTTTCGAAATTTGCTTCTCCTGCACAATTTGCTCGATGGCACATAGACCACTCTGGTTCGCAACGGCTCAATTGTTAAGGCATGGCAAGGTAAACAAAATTCAATTTCCCAATCAAAACAACCTCAAAAAAAAATTCTCCAAGCGTACCAATAACGCCCACTTCTTCTACCCCTCTGCATACTCGTTTAACATATGCACAGGTTACAGGTAGTTGGAACATTCTACCACCAAATGTTGGTAGTTCGAAAATGACCGCTAATATGGGTAAGCAAAACACGCTAGAAAATAATTGTACACCTATAACCCCAGCTAATATTGCTACCGAAAATATTTTTTCTAATGTCAACTGCCTGGGGCCTATTACGGCAGGTAAACTTTCTTTTCTGCAACAAGCAATGTTCGATCTTATGAACGCCATGTTGCAGGCAAAATCAATGTTTGAAGCCATTCAAATAGGTACAAATTTTGACGTAGAATTACGTCTTACGGCAACATATACAGGGGACCAATTTCATTACAGGGATCCAATTTCAAAAACCAAAAACATCGAGAGCGTCACAAAAATTGTCCATTTTCAACCGTTCTAAGCTCAGTCAGTTTCCAACCGATTTTCGTTATTTTTGCAGTAATCGACTGGAAAATCAACCAAGCACCCGTCCAAATGCAGAAAGTTGTAATCTGATTCTTCGAACGATTGTACTATTGAAAATTGTCAAGACTTGTCGAAACGCAAATGTCGACCTCTGATTGGTCGCACAATGCTTCTTTCCCTAACAAGGTCGACAGAATATACCTAGTTGACTAAGAATGCGCGCTTTGTGTTTTATGTATAATTCATTCCATGATTGTGCCGATACCACACGGACGTTGGTTCCTGATCGTGAAGAAGAAAGAAAAGCCGGGTTTCAATTTCTGGCTGATCGTTCTGGGCGCGTTGATACTTAAGCACCTGTCTATCTGGCGGCTGTTATGGAGTTTTCGGTAGCTGCAGAATTATTGGAAAAGGCAGGCAATTCTACTAGAGAAAACGGGAGATCTAGAATCATCGGCGAATGGTTATCCGGAATGATGATAATTGAACAAACTTGCCAGTGTTGTTACTGTTGTGAAATATAATAGCACCTTTTGGTGCTCTTCAACTATGTGATTGAAGTAGTTAAAATTTTTCATCGTATGTGACAGACGGAAAACCGTGAATTTCAGCATTTACAAGCGAGGAAAAATTCAACATTGCCTCAAGAACGTGTTGATGGCCCTGAGAAGGACCGGTTATAATTTATACTTGTTCTCGTGCTGGAAGCAGCAGATAACAGAAATGCAGCACTTACGCTCTTGCGTCTTAAATAAAAACGGTTATATTTTGATACCTCAGCAGAATTTTGACCTTCATACTCATGTCTACCATCGTCAATGTCAAACACGCAATAATCTGCTTTCATACGATACGAGGACGGGAACATTTTCTTCAACCAAGCTGCGCAACACGACACAAAACATGTTATTTTGTTGCTTCAATGAGAGTGCTATCGGTCCGGCTCGACAGAATGTCCACAAGAAATCATTTTTGTACAAACGTGCTACGAAACTGAGGAAAAACTTTAGTAACTGAAAAAAGAGGTGGAGCTTATCAAATGATCGCTCTGAGCCAGAATGAAGAGATGTATTTTTTTTCGAACGTTGTAGTATGGTATAACTGGAAATGATTAAGTCACACATATTTTTCAAGTTATATCATTCCACCACGTACGAAAAATAATTCATTCCTATTTTCATCCCTATATAAGAGCCTGTTTTAGTCGAAGCCGCTCATAATAGTTCTGAACAGCGACAACAGCAGTCCTCCCTTAGCAGAAGCGGGAGCAGTGCAGCGGGTACCATCGATAGCGGATAGCGGCCACAACTGTGGCATGGCTGCGGATGAGCGTAGCAGTTTCAGCGGATCTCAGCATCGATAGCAGCTGGGCCTGTGGTATGGCTACGGATAGCGTTGCAGTTGCTCAGCAGTTGGGCCAGCGTATAGCGGCCACAACTGTGGCATGGCTATGCATAGCGTAGCTGTTGCAGCGGGTATATCAGCATCGATAGTAGCAGGGTTAGCTGATGCAACGACACTCCCTTCACTAAAATGCTGTTTAAGTGTGGTAACGGGCAGCATCAGCAGCAGGCTTACATGAAGTGAATACATCAGCCAGCAACTTTCTCTAAAGCCTCTGCCATAGTAGACGCGAAAAGCGGCGCGAACCGATTCGCTCGGCCGTAGGTTAATGTACAACCTTACTGATGGCTGTACATTAACCTACAGCCGAGCGAATCGGTTCGCGTTGCTTTTCGCATCTATTATGGCAGAGGCCTAATGAGAAAGTTGTATCATTTTGTTCAGAAGAATATTATTGTCGGTAATATTACAGAGATGCGATTGCGTAAATCCGATTTTGGATTGAACAATTGTTCTTTTGAGAACAAATAATACACTTATTTGAAGAGTTAATAGCTTTTGGTACCAATAGCAGTATAACTAGTGACAGCCTCAGCGGTAGATGCAGCCGGTACTTCCCTGAGGCCGATGTGGAAGTAAATGGAAGCAGCACGGCGAAACAGTTCGGGTTATGCTTAGACTCGCGTCATTTTTCGTTGTTGATATTCCCCACATGAAACGACGCGCTTTCGTATGATAGCGGCGGTATTAGCGGTAGATGCATTTGCCAACACTTCCTCCAGTAAAGCCGTGTCTAGTTTTCAATGTGAAAACACCTTTCTTATTGTGTTCGACCGTGCGCCTTAGTCCCCACTGTCAAGATAACACAAAGATATAAGATAAACACTACATCCTATGATAAATTGAACAATTGTCCTTATAAGGACAACAAATGAATTAATGAAGATTTAATTTTGAAGTAGAATACTTCTCTCAGGAAGTTCGGCTACATAGCCTTCATGAGAGTGCTATCGGTCCGGCTCGACAGAATGTCCACAAGAAATCATTTTTGTACATCCGTGCTACGAAACTAAGGAAAACTTGAAAACTAAAAATAAAGGTGGAGTTTATCGAATGATCGCTGTGAGCCAGAATGAATGAGATGTATTTTTTTTTCGAACGTTGTAGAATCGTATAACTGGAAATAATTTAGTCACACCTATTTTTCCAGTTATTCCATTCCATTCCATTAAAGCAAAAATAATATACGAAACATATACGGAAAAATATATCGCTTCACACCATTAAAATTATTAACCCTAATCGAGTGTATTTCCAAAGCTATTGCAAAAAATTATTGACATAAGACAGGCTGTCGTAATTCTACGTTAACCTTGCGGTCGTTTCTTACAAACAACCTCTTCCACTTTTACTATTAAAATTGTTTCTAATTTGAAATTTAGCAATGATTTTAAATAAACCAATCAAAATTTTCAATTGGAATGCTCGCTCATTGAAGGCCAATGAGAATGAGCTTTTTAATTTTTTAACAGTAAATAATGTGCATATTGCAATTATTACTGAAACATTTTTGAAACCTAACATAAAATTAAAATATGATCCCAATTACGTGGTTCATAGATATGATAGGATTCAGGGTTCCGGCGGAGGAGTTGCAATTGTTTTCCATCGCCGAATCAAACATCGTGCTCTTCCCCATCTTGAGACGAAAGTTATTGAAACTTTGGGAATTGAAGTTCAAACTGAATTTGGGATTTTATTTATTGCCGCAGCATATTTACAATTTCGATGCACACGCGAGCACAAAAATTATTTTAAAGGTGATCTACAAAAACTCACCAGAAATCGTTCGAAATTTTTTATAATCGGCGATTTTAACGCTAAACATCGTTCATGGAATAATTCTCAAAGTAATTCCAATGGCAAAATTTTATTCAATGATTGTTCTTCAGGATACTATTCTATTTTGTCTCCGAATAGTCCTACATACTTTTCTTTTGTAAGAAACCCATCAACAATTGATTTGGTGCTAACAGATCAAAGTCATGTATGTAGTGATTTGATCACACATGCTGACTTTGATTCTGACCATCTTCCAATAACTTTTTCTTTATCACATGAATCAGTTTTAAACCCTATGAGCTCTGTTTTTAATTATAACAAGGCTAATTGGGAAAGATACAAAACTCATATTGAGGGAAATTTTAATAATGAGCTTGATTTGCAATACGAAGTGAATAATGATTCCGCTTTGGAAGCATTAAAATGTGCAATTGCTGATGCCAGGAATTATTCTGTTCCAAAGGCTCAAGTGAAATTTGAATCACCAATAATTGACGAAAATCTTCAACTTCTAATTCGTTTGAAAAATGTCCGCAGACGTCAATATAAACGTTCTCGTGACCCTGTTTTTAAAACTATTTATAAAGATTTACAGAAAGAGATTAAACATAGATTTACTCTTCTGAGAAATCAAAATTTTGAGACTAAAGTTGAAAAATTGAAACCATATTCAAAACCTTTTTGGAAGCTGTCGAAGATTCTTAAGAAACCTTCAAAGCCTTTTCCAGTTTTAAAAGATGGTGAACGTTTTCTTGTATCCAATAAACAAAAGGCCCTAATCGCAGGTGTACCTCAAGGTTCAGTCTTGGGTCCAGTCCTGTACAACGTATTCACTTCAGATCTTCCTGATTTGCCTCCAGGATGCACAAAGTCATTGTTCTGCGATGGCACAAGCATTTCCGTAAAAGGAAAAAGTCTTCGTGTCATATGCAGTCGATTGCAGAAAAGTTTAGATATTTTTTCTTCCTACTTGCAAAAGTGGAAAATCTCTCCCAATGCTTCTAAAACTCAAATGATAATTTTTCCGCATAAGCCTAGGGCTTCTTTTCTCAAGCCAAACAATAATCACGTTGTCAAGATGAATGGGGTTATTTCAAGTTGGTCTGACAAGGTTAAGTACTTGGGACTAATTTATGATAAAAAAATTATTTTCAAAGAGCACATTGAGAGTATACAAGCAAAGTGCATCAAACATACGAGATGTTTATATCCTCTCATCAACAGGAAATCTAAACTTTGTTTAAAGAACAAACTTTTGATTTACAAACAAATTTTTAGACCAGCAATGCTTTATGCTGTACCGATCTGCTGCTGTTCAACAAGAAAGAAAACGCTTCAAAGGTTTCAGAATAAAATTCTGAAAATGATTTTGAAGCGTCCTCCTTGGTTTGGTACACTCGAATTACATAGACTTAGTGGTGTTCAACCATTAGAAGCTATGTCAAATAAAATTGTTAACAATTTTCGACAAAAATCGTTGCAATCCTCAATTGCTACGATAAGCTCTCTTTATAGCCAATAAGTTAGCAATTAAGTTATTTTTTTTTATAACTCTAATATTTATTTAGGCCCAACCGCGAAGCATATTGGGGCCGAATGTCTTTTTGGAGTAGGGAAAAGCCAGCTTGAGTAGAGCTTGTATCCCGACTGCTCCCCCTCAAACAGGCATAAAAACCCTCTCATCTCTTCTCTTTAAAATACAATTTAAAAATACAAAATTAATTCAACCTAAAACTAATATGTACATCTATCTATATCTATCTATATGTAAAACGATCTATCTATATGAATAAGTATAAAATTGAGGGATGATGAGTCCATGTCTCTTGGAAATCATAACCTAAGATGAAAGATGGAGAAAGAAAGATAAAGATTAGTATTATCCTTAAAGATCTGCATAGAGAGGGGGGGACAGAGAGAAGCGAAGGAGGGAAGAGGATTCAAATACGATAATTTATATCTTTAATCAATTGGTAAATATGGGTGAGCAAACTGATATCATGACTGGCAAGTGCATCCCGAACTTGCATTGCAGATGGTGCATTCCGTTCCCGGAGGGAATCGAAAAGTTTATTCCTTGCTCTGTGGTATTTAGGGCATACGAAGACTACGTGTTCTATATCCTCGTACCCTCCACATTCGCAAAGGTTGCTATCGACTATCCCTATTCGATAGAGGTGGGTATTTTCAATGTAATGGTTTGACATTAGGCGTGAAATAACTCGTATAAAATCCCGAGTTAAATCGTGCCCTTTAAACCATGATTTCGTAGACACCTTGGGCGAGATGGAGTGCATCCATCGCCCCAAATCGCCAGAATCCCACTTTTCCTGCCAGTTTGCCAGAGCCAGTTGTCGGGGTAGGTGAGAATACTCGGTGTAGGTGATCGGTCTATCAAATATATCTCCTTCTATGGCACCCCTTTTCGCTAGTAAATCAGCTTCTTCATTGCCTGGGATTGAGCAATGGGAGGGGACCCACACAAAGCAGATAATGAAAGACCGATCAACCAGCACTTCTAATATCCGTCTAATTTCCGGGAGGAAATAGGACGGGTGCTTGACCGGTTTGATCGATCGGAGAGCTTCGATAGAACTGAGGCTGTCCGAAAAGATGAAATAATTGCCTGGTGTCTTGAGCTCGATAATTCGCAGCGAATTGTGTATGGCAGCTAGTTCCGCTACGTATATGGAGCAAGGTTGTGCCAGTTTGCGGGATATGCGATGATCCATGTTGAAAATGCCATATCAGGAATGTCCATCCATTACAGATTCGTCCGTGAAAAAGGAATTCTGTTCTGGGAGGTGGCCAAATTTTGCTGAAAATATTGATGGCACAACTGTTGGTTTAAGGTGTTCAGGAATTTAATGGATTTCTTGTTTCATCGTCAAATCAAATACAACAGAAGGATTTTTGAGCGATGTTGAAATCTCACGGTATGGATCAACAACCGAAGGATTTATCTCCATAGACATGAACCGCTGGTATACTGACATACACGGTTTCTGAACAACTTCCAGACATTTCTCATAGTTCGCAATAAGCATTGGATTTGCTATTTCCGATCTGATGAGGAAACGTAGGAAATTGATTCTCGGTTGGCATCTTTGCTTCACGTAATTCACATGTTTTTCCCATGTGCACTTAGAGCCATACCATACTCCTAGATACTTGAAGCTAGGTGACTGAGTGATGGGTCTTCCGGACAAAGTTAGCTCTAAACGGGGTGGTGGTCGCTTATTTGAAAAGACTACCATCTCCGTTTTTTCAAGCGAGAACTCAATTCCAAGACAACTGGCCCAACCGCTTATCCAGCGTATTTTGCAGGCTGTTTTTCATGTCTACAGCCAGAGACGCCGTGACTGATACTACGCAGTCGTCAGCTAACTGGCGCATGGTGCAGCCGTCCGCCAAGCATGTGTCGATGTCACTGATGTAGAAGTTGTACAACAGCGGACTCAGACAAGAGCCTTGGGGGAGACCCATGTAGCTTGTTCGTGTTATTGTTGAAGAACCGTGGTTGAAAAGTAAATGCTTTTCAGACAGCAGGTTGATCAAGAAGTTCGTCAATATAGGGGAGAATCCTCTTTGATGCAGTTTATCGGAAAGAATTTCGATTGAAACTGAATCAAATGCACCTGTGATATCCAAGAAAACTGAGGTCATTTGTTGTTTGCTACCAAGAGCCATTTCCGCTTCTGTGGCTAGCAATGCTAGGCAATCGTTAGGGCCCTTGCCCCTACGGAAGCCGAATTGGGTCTCTGATAGCTGGTTAGTTGTTTCTGCCCAGTTGTCTAGTCTACGCAGAATCATTTTTTCAAGCAATTTGCGTATGCATGAGAGCATTGCAATCGACCTGTACGAGCGATGATCTGTGGCAGGTTTTTCTGGCTTTTTGATTGCGATAATCTTAACCTGTCTCCAAGCTTCCGGGATCATATTGTTCCTGATAAGCTTATTAAACAGTACAAGAAATCGTATCTTAGCCGAATCCGGTAGGTTTTTCATCAAATTAAATTTGATCCTGTCCGGTCCTGGAGCCTTGTTCTTGCAAGAAGCGAGTGCGATTGAAAATTCCAGCATTGAAAACTCTGGTTCTTCAATGGCCGTTGTGTCGCTGAATTCCTGCTGTGATGGGACAGCGTCTGGGCATACCTTTTTCGCGAAATCAACGATCCAACGTTCAGAGTATTCATTAGCCTCATTGTTGTCGGACCTATTGCGCATTTTCCGAGCCGTATTCCAGAGATAGCTCATAGAAGCATCTCTGGGTAACGTGCTTATGAAATTTTGCCAGTACGATCTTTTTTTCAGCTTGTGCAGTTTAGTCTGTTTCAGTTCCAGCTCTCTAAACTGATCAAAAATGGAATGATCTTTCCTGAATGCTAGGTATGCTACTTTTAGAGTTTTGTTCATCTCGGTGCATTCTTTGAATTTTCAACTTGTTCTCAGGGGCGGGCCTCGTCTGAGATTGCAACGCGCTATCTAAAATTAATGTTGCAAGGAAGTTGTATTCGTCGGATGGAGAAAGCTCATCGGTTGTTTCGAGACCCTGGGATATTATGTTCGCGAATTTTTCCCAATCAATATTCTGGGTGAGATCATACTCTACTTCGACTGTGGTAGCAGACTGGAGCCAATAAGTGAATCGAAATACTTATTGGCAAATGGTCACTACCATGGGGATCTTGAACAATCTACCATTTACAATCCAAAGCTATTGAGGAGGAACACATAGACAAGTCTAAAGTGCTCTCTCGTACTGGAGGCCTTGCTATTCTTGTAGCTAACCCAGGTATATTCAATAGGGTCATATCGAACTCGTCTAGTAAGCTTTCAATAAGAATAGCCCGGCTATCATCTCCAGGTGCTCCCCACGCCATACCGTGAGAATTGAAGTCTCCCAAGAGAAGACGTGGTGTCGGAAGCAGCTCCGTTATTTGAGTTAGCTGCAGCCGGTTAATAGTAGCTCTGGGTGGAATATAGACTGATGCGACAGTGAGGCTCTCACCAGCAATTGTTATATGGCAAGCAACAATTTCTATACCATCAATTGCTGGAAGAGGGATTCGGAAGACTGGGTAGCATTTTTTGATACCAATGAGCACTCCACCATAAGAGTTTCCGCGGTCTAACCGAATGATATTGAAGTTTTGAACGGTTAGTGTTGTATCCGTTGATAACCATGTTTCTGATAAAGCGAAAATATCGCATTTGCTATCGTGAAGCAGGAGTTTAAATTTATCTAATTTGGGGGTCAAGCTCCTACAGTTCCATTGTATGATCCTTGTTGTCGATTCGTCACTTCTGTTGTCTGATTTAGAAATCGAAGGATACGAACGCGAGGAGGGGCCATTTGGTGCTTAGTTGCTTACCCGAAATGCAAATTGTTGGAAGCCAAGCTGAAATCATACTTTTAAGAGAATCGGATAAACCAAAAGTGGTAAATATCCATTCAACGATCATTTTGAATGAAATACAACCATCAGAGGACGGTTTTTAAGATTCCGATGACAATTTAGCTGTGGGAACAGCTCGTTTCCCTGGGAGCTTAGGGAACTCTTTATCGCAATCAACTTTGAAACCTGGTGGTGACGCTTTAGCATTTTGCTTGGAAGTGGAACCACGAGGGGTATCATTAAGCGCCTTCTTCTGCTCCTTTCTAGGGAGTTTAGGAAAAGAAGCACTTGGCCGTTTTCGTACAGCTCTGGTTGATAGCAGAGGTTGATAATCCTCTTCGTCATCATTTGAATCATCGTTTTCCAAACTGGAGTAACGATTATCCTGCTGTAACCCTGTCTTCAGCATCTGTGCGAAAGACTGCTTACTGCGTTGTCTGGTCGATTTTTTTAGTGCGTCAGAGCGTAGCTTATACTTTGCGCACTCTTCAATTTTGTGTGGGTTGCCACCACATAAGGAGCATTTGGCTTCCTGTTCGCTACAAGTGTGGTTATTCTCCATTATTTCACCACACTTGCAACATTTAGTCTTATTACTGCAGTAGGCTTTCGTGTGCCCTAACTGTAGACAATTAGTACAGGTCATTACTTTCGGAATGAAAAGTCTAACCGGTAGTCGGAGTTTGAATAGCTCTAAATAATCCGGAAGCACTTTTCCTTCGAACGTCACTCTAAACGAGTCGTTCGGGGAGTATTTGCCCATGTTGTCTTTCGAATACATTCTTCGGCATTCTAGAATTTTTATTTCTGGAAGGTTTGGGTTTTTAAAACGTCCAGTTCCTTCCAGTATCTCTTTCTCTGTAAGATCGGGTTCTGTTATCACGCCCTCGATCTCAATAGCGCGTGCCGGAATATATACCCGGTACCCAATGGTAAAATTTTGATCTTCAACGACCGCATTAGCGTGTTCGAGATCAGAAAATGTCACCTTTAATTTGTCAGCTTTGACCTTATATACCTCGATTAGGCTGGTATATCTCAAGCGCAAAGTTTTACAAATTTGCACCACTTTCAGGGGTTTGTTTTTGGGACGAATATATACAACCCAGCGAAGTCCAGGTTGATTCTTCTGGTACTTCTTTACTCGAATTGGTGCGTCATTGGTGGATAGGATAGGCGAAGCAGTGTGACGAGGTCTCTTACGTTTTTTCTTCACTTCAGAGAAACCGTCCACACTGTTGTTAGGGGTGTCAGAGAAATCCATTACGGACTCTTCTCCCTCTGAACAGGAGGAAAGGTCCGGGGGAATAGACAGTCCACCCACCGCCATTGGGTCGTGAACTGCCTACCGCCGAAAATTTTATAAAAACGAGTTACTTATATACACAAAAGTAATGAAGATGATTTAAATAATAGGGGTCTTCACATCGAGCTCGTATACGAATACCGAGCCGTAAACTGCGTATCTTCCATTACTCGTCAATGGAGGTGAGTATTTTTACGGCTGGGTATTTGTTTACGAGCTCGACATGAATCCCCCTAATATAAATTAGAAATAGGGAAGATAGGAAAAAAATAAATAAATATGTATATAAAAATATGCCAAAGAGAATTAAATCGTAGTATCACTTATCTTATACATATATCGATGTAAATCCGCAACACTGGATACGCTGTCGCTGTAACTGCGTAGCGGCGGCGCCACTTGCTTCTCCCCAGTCGGGGTTCCCCCACCAGTCACAGCAATTCTCTGTGATGCGGGACGGGCAATCCGAAGTTAAATCTGCACACGTATCAGCATACGCGCCAAGTACACCACTACCACAGCTGCACTCCCCTGCTGCGGGGCAATCCAGACCAACGCAGTATATACGGTTGATCGTGCCGCTCTCGTCTGCACGCACAGCGTACCACTACCACAAAAGTGCACTGCACACGCGAACGCTAGAAAAAAGCGGGAATTAATTCGGTAAACTGCAGAACGCAAGAAACTCGACTTATATCTGCTCGGCTGCCGAATAAGCAATGAATTAATTAAGTTAGTTGTAAGTTTACTTCCCCTTTTCTGACAAGCAGCTTTAAATCCCTACGAATGATAAGTCCTAATTGCGAAAGCAAACAAATCCTAACAATTAAAATTACAAATTTCTAACAGTGTTGAGAAGTCACCATTTGTGATTGGACACACATACTCATTATTTACTAATATTTATCATAAATACTTAAGCTACTAACAAAAAAAAAAAAAAAAAATAAATCACGCCTGCTGTTAAAGTATTCCACCCTTTCGTTAATTGAAAAAAAAAGAAGACAATTTGTGCATTTTTCTTCTCTAAATATTTATCCTTTCATATTCTCTCTCACTTTCCATTTCCTCAAGGTGCTCGTGCGTCTTTGCTCACATCCGTATCCGGCAGAAGAGCTAGCGCGTATGGATGATTTATCATTACTATTCTCGGCAGTAACATCTCATTGCCCTTCATCGAACGTCATTTGGAGAAAATCCGCTGCAGAAATATTAATGACTCTCTCTCGACACGGTTTGACAAATTATGTAGTGGGATATTTACATGGTATGAATTAATAGTTTCACCACTTCTGCAAGACTAAAATAACATTTGTTTGAATTTCAGACAAAGGCTGCGTTTCATTATGCATAGACAACATGCAAAGGTCCTCGCAGCTACAACCCTTAGAAGTAGTAGAAATGGTTGTCTCTGTTTTTTGTTTCCTTAAAGATTCGAGTGAAGTGTCTCAAATTTTACTTGACGATTTCAAGTCTTGCCAAGGCTATTCATTTTTAGTCGATTTTTTATTAAAGTATTTATTAATCTATTTTGTAATTCACAAAGTAAGTAATATTTATTTTTTAGATTTGACCAAGTGGAACAAAGGTCCCCCGATACTGAAGCTGCGATCAGGAATCTTGTTCTGATAACAACATCTCTATGTGTTTGCGGATACACCGAGCTGAAAGTTCCAATAAATAACAACTTGTTGTTTCAAATGCACGGTTTTAAAATGCCACAAACTTCGGCACGAGGAACGTGCGTACGAAATTTATACGCCTTCCAAGTTTTACAAACAGTGTTCATGAAGTCAGACGATACCTCTCTATGCTGCATAATCTTGGAAGCAATATCTAGTGTGTATCACTCGGACAACGCTAATTATTTTATTTTAGAATCACAAAATACGTTGTGTCAGTTTTCAGAAATTATTCATAAAAAAACTCCACCAGTGCGTGAACGGTTTTTTGGCTTACTAGAATTCATTGTTTTTCAACTGAATTTTGTCCCGTGTAAAGAATTAATTTCCTTATCGTTGTTGCTGAAATCAAACCATTCAGTAGAATGCAGTATCTTGTGCATGAAAACTTTTCTCAATCTATTGAAGCATAATAGTTTGTTTTGCGATGTATATCGAGAAGTAGGAATATTGGAAGTATTTGTCAATTGTCTAAAGAAGTACAAAATAATTTTAGAAACGAATAATTCTGATGTAATGGAAGATGGATCTAAAGGTATGTACATGATTTTATGTTAATTTTAAAATTGAAAGGGCTTTTATTTAATGTGTTTTTATTTCAAAAATGTATAGGTACATGACGATGTATACATTTGTAGGATATTACAAAAAATCCGATTTTAATTTATTTTGTTTTATTCTGACACTGTTTCAAAATTTTTGAATTCTAATCTTTGTAAGAGTAGATATTTAATGTTAAATAATTCAAAATACCGTTTTTCAGTAACTTTTCAAAAGAACTTATCTAAAAATGAGGTCGAATTCTTTTAAAATAATAAAGTTTGAATTTTATCCAATCAAAATTATGTCAAAGGAAAAATATTAAATAATCAGTTGCTAAACAGCAAAATCACGTTAAAGTTCTGGAATGCTTGAGTAACCAAACACAAATTGAGTAGATTAAACGTATGTTATTTACATGTTACTATTACATTTTTTCTATTTTTCAGATGACAAAATTTTAGAAGAAATGATTCTGGAAGCTTTCATATTATTATTGAGCGGAAATAATAACAACGCAAGTGTGTTTCGAGATAGCGGAGGATCAAAGTGTATTCATGATATGATTTATTTTGAGAATAGTCGAACGGCAGTTTTAAGTAAGAAAAAAAAATATCCCGGAACAAAAGTTTACGATTAAGGTGAAACCTCATTGAATCCAGAAATGGCCGACTTCGAGTAACCACTTCGAATTTTCGAAAGCACAAGAGCTCATTTCAAGATGGCTTGACAAAGTATTTTTTTTTAATTCTTTTCGCACCAATATTTAGTGGTTAATTTGTGGTTTCGAAATCCAATTTGTGGTAATTTGTGGTTGAGTAATTTCTGAGAAATTTTCAGAAAACTGAGTCAAGCCATCTCTGAAAATGATTTCGCTTCAAATGAATCGGACAACGATGATATATACATCCATCGAAAGCTCTTAAAATGTGGTTCACGAAAATGAAGTTTTTGTAAGCATACTTCATAATAAAATAATTAAAAAACTATTATTTAAATTTTTGAACATTGTTTACCTCTTGTTGTCAACACCGACCGTACGCGGCGCTGGTAGACCATCAAGATGATTTTTTCTCAGAAAGCTTTCGTGTAGCGATAAGTATGGTGAAACTAGAGATACTCAGAGGGAGAGATATGCGGTGAGCCAAACGAACCGTCAAAATTGGAGCCAAACGAACAAGAAAGGTAACACCACATTGAGAGGTATTGCAATCAGGTACAAAAAAGAACGTGTTCATTTCTATACGATTTTTTGTTCTATTGCCGATGGATGAGTGATTTTTACCCGGAGTTCAACAAACCTTGTGTATAGGTAACAAAATAAGTGAAGGTGTATAAAATTAAACATAAGCATAAAATATATCACCTTAACAGTTTTTGCGAAGCACTCCACTATTCTTAAGGACTTTCACCGTCACCACCGATTATACAAGTCGAATGTTCAACATTGCGCTTTGAGAAGAGATCTGGCACCTCTGACATATGAAACCCAGTTGCCGAATTGGCGGTTTTTTTCACCGCGAATCTCTTTCTCTGAGTATTTCTAGGTGAAACAGTATGTAAACAGCAGGGATACTATATGTGCAGATTTGCTGCGAAATGCAAATGTTGATCAATTAGCAGATATTTGTAGTTGGCAAGCCTCCGTGTGTTTCACGTAAATTTCCTCAAAATAACTGAAGTTTTACGTAGACATGCGAGCGTAATTTTCTCGATCTTCGGTCGAATCATTTCCGGAAATGTAGTTTTGCCGTTTACCGATTGTTTGAAAAAAAAACCTAAATTAATACACCTAGGGGTGTGATCTGGTCTTTCTCATACAAAATCTATTATATGTTAAAATCTATTAGAACATACGTTTTAACTCTTGGAATAAATTACAGCCTGATAATAATAACGAACAATTTTTTGTTTCGATAAATATAATAATATTTTGGTAACCAACTACGCAACTGTATTCGACTGTTGGGTATTTTAGAAACCGGAATGATGCCTGAAGATCGGGAATGGGCCTTAGAACTGTAGGGAACGGTTGAAACGCATGGTAAATGCCCAAAGGTGTGAGTCCTGACTAGATTTAAAATTCGATATTTTCTCGTCTCAGGAATATGCTACTACAACTACCCCCTGAATAATAAAACAAAAAAGCTTTCAACGGCAGCGACAACTGTATGTCGTATACAGTAAGGTCCCTTTTTACGCGGCCACGAGTGATCATATATCAGTTTTTAAAAAAAATCACAATTTTTGGTGTAAATACTCAAAATTTAAAATATTGAATTTTGGTCTCTGGATTGGCCACTATCATATTCAAACGAGGTTTTAACGTTTTAGGACGGTTTTCTTTGTTATATTTGCTACTCAAAAAAGTCGTTTTTTACGCGGACCCATACAAATTTGGAACGCATCCCCCGCGTAAAAAAAAAAACGACCTTAGTGTATATGAACGACTGTCGATATGTTCTAGATAACCCACTAGCACTAACATCGGCAGGTGCCAGTACAATGCTCATCCAACGCCGCGTACGGTCGGTGTAGACAACAAGAGATAACAATGTTCAAAATTTTAAATAATAGTTTTTTACTTATTTTAATATGAACTATGCCTACAAAAACTACATTTTTGTGAACCACAAATTAAGAGCTTTCGATGGATGTATATATCATCGTTGTCCGATTCATTTGAAGCGAAATCATTTTCAGAGATGGCTTGACTCAGTTTTCTGAAAATTTCTCAGAAATTACTCAACCACAAATTACCACAAATTGGATTTCGAAACCACAAATTAACCACTAAATATTGGTGCTAAAAGAAATAAAAAAAATACTTTGTCAAGCCATCTTGATATGAGCAGCACAAGACTCGGAAAAAGTTAATGCGTTCCCTGTGAAAATGCTATTTTATGTTTGCTGTGGTGAAGCAAACATAAAATAGAATTTTCATAGGGAACGCAATGAGTATTCCGAGTCTCGTGCTTTTGGAAATTTCGAGTTGGTGACTCGAAGTCGACCATTTTTGGATTCAATGAGGTTTCATCTTAGTAAGGCATAAGAAAAGATGCATATTGGAATTTCGTTTTATTCACTATAATTCTCACTTGCAATGGTTTTTTATGTGATAGAAAATTTCTTAGAACTTGTACGTAATCGGCCTGCTTGTACAACCTTATGTTTCTGGGCTTATAACAGAATATTTGATTCTTTCGTAATAAACTTTTTTTTCAACAGGGATTATTAGGGAAATGATGCTTAACACTGGAGGAGATGATGAGATGTTACGTCTATTAACAACAATGCAAGATGCCTCATTAGAACAAATACGACTGAAAATTCACATTCTAAAATTATTAATATCTTGTCTTCGTGACAGTCACCGGACTAGAACAGTTTTTAGAAAAGTGAGTTATCAATAACTAAAGGAGGAGACGGCAACCGCTTGTTTAAAAGCAAATTTCTAATTTCAGTGACTCATTGAGATTTTGAATACAAACTGGTTTCACGTTGTCTCCTGTATTTTATTATTTAGAAAGATTTGTAAACTTATGTGATGTTGTTGTAGGTAAACGGCTTTTTCTTTCTGATAAGCAACTTAGGTGATTTAAAAAATAAATTTGCTGATCACATCGATACTACCGTATCACAGCAATATCTACTTTTACTGGGTTTCACATTACAAGCACTGACTACAGCAATGCGGTTCGAACCTGCTAATGCGAAGTTCTTCCAACAGGAGGTAAGCATATTTGAAATATATTCAAGTTAAGAAATACTGAATAATGTTTATACGTAGATATAGTTTTTATGATATTATAATAATTTACCTACATGTGGTTTGGTGAATCATTTGGATGTTTCTGTCAAAAGTGTCGTTTGAGTGTAGCTACACCGCGATAACGAAAACGACATTAGGCATTTTGAACTAGATTTTTCATTAGGGATGTCCATTTTCGAGAGTCAAAACATCAAAACATTGAACTTTTCGAGGCCCCCTTTATTATGT
This sequence comes from Wyeomyia smithii, assembly GCF_029784165.1. NCBI lineage: Eukaryota > Metazoa > Arthropoda > Insecta > Diptera > Culicidae > Wyeomyia > Wyeomyia smithii. Next base: position 161,898,490 of record NC_073695.1, on the reverse strand, counting down.
CCGATTGAGCTGAAATTTTACACAGATCATTTTTGTAGGTCAATGAACAAAATAAACATGGTCGGTGACATGACCACACGAAAAAAAATTTACGATGTATTTTGCGGTGAGAACAGTAAACGGACAATGTTTTTCATTGTAACCATAGAAAACACGGTATTTTTACTGTAAGCTTGCAAACGATTGTTGTCAATAACATGTTTTAACAATGTTTTTTGATGTTGAATCTACCACCGACAATAATTTTACCATGAAAAACATTGTCAATGACTTCTACATGTATGGGAAAATTGCCTGAAAAAATACTGTTAAGATACATAACGACCCCCCTTTTTCATGGTAAAAATGGCAAAAACGATGTTTTTTATTGTTGTGGACAATGATATTTAATGTAAAATTGATGTATTTACAATGAAAAACATAGTTAAATCATGGTACAACTATGTACAATTGCAGCAACTTTTAAGGTTTTTTTAATGGTATTTTTTTCGGGCATTTTCGCTGCCACCCTATTGTACATATAGGTGGGTCATTCCATGTCAAGTGACCAGGACAATGCAACGACCCTCTCCGATTCGCTTCAAAATGAATAAAATGACTTGTTTTAGGTCGAAACTGAAAAATCCAGAGTTTTGCGTCAATCGGACAACCCCCTCCAATTGCGGGGCCCTCCATTTTTGTATTTTTTGACAAAAAATCATTTTCCATGTTTTGAAAAATATTAGACAATATTAGACACTCTTTTTGAAGGTTATTAAATTTACAATCGAATGGCATCATCAGATTTCGCAAACAGTGTTGCCAGTGTTGATATTTTCACGTTAAAAAACTAAAACTTCGTTTTCCTCAAAACACCCCAAGTTTTTTTTTAAATCTGATGTCACCAATGTGTTCAGCAGAAAATTTTACATAAGAATCACCTATCCACAAAATGCAATATGCGCCGTTGTGGAGATATTCAACTTTTAAGATAACGAGTTCGTTAAATTCCAACAATACAAAACAAGTCATTTTATTCATTTTGAAGCGAATCGGAGAGGGTCGTTGCATTTGCCTGATCACTTGACATGGAATGACCCAGGTGCATATCAGTTATTTGTTGATTTAATGATAGATTTGAATAAGTAAATATGGTAATCTGCATGCAACTGTTTATAACACGCCAAATATGTTTTTTTATAACAAAGAATTTGTTTTAAGTATTCAAATTCGATATGTGGTAAAATTGGCAAGCTTCAAAGTTTGCGAGGCTTAGAAATTAGAAATTGTTTGAAGGTTTAAAAATGTTTAAATGCATTTAAAAATTGCTGGGCTCCAAGAATGTTATGTTCGGATTTTGTTTCGCTCTTGTTCGGATGAACTGTATAAATCTTTTGACTTTTTATATCGCTATTAGCTAAAAATGTTTACACATAAAATAGAGTCTGTTTTTCTTCGCTGGTCTTGGTAATTCGAATCTTCAAAAAGTGCATATGTTTTAGACTGCCGCTCTTCGCATGTTGGTCCCATAGCAAAAAAAAAACTCAAATGGAGAAAACGTCGATTGAATTAATCGATCAATTTTCGGTTCTTTTGTGTTCGTATAGCTTGTCGTAGCAAATATTTGTTATGAATTAGTTAAATTAAGTATGTTCAATTCAATTGACTTAAAAAATGACATAAACTATATTTTCCTAGTAATATAACAGTAATCACGGTGTCTCTGGTTGAAGAACTTAGCCAAAAAAAATTAGTATCGCTCTAATACTCGTCATTCGGAAGCTTGAGCTGTCCCCTTTAATATCCTACCATAATTGAAATGTTCTATCGGGGGGTCTAGAATAATTTGTTTTCGAACATATATTTGTAATTGAAAAGCTAGTGAAATGGAAATAAATAATATGTTTTAGAAATATAAAGAGTTACCAGGGTTCTCTATTCGTACTGAAATATTCAGGGTTGTTTTTATCTGACAAAACAAAACTTTACAGTCGAAAATCAGCTGAAAACAAAAAAATGTTGTGACTTTGATTACATTGATTTTGATTGATGATTGATTTGATTGATTTCTTGAAAAATCGACATGGTAATTCTATCCTAAAAAAAAATATTAAATGCCGGTTGTTAAGAGTTGCTGTCGCGGTTTGGTAATAGGATATTCGCATTCTTCTTCAAAAAATGGTGATTATTACAGCTCTTTTTTGCTTGTCAACAAAACTGGACCCTGTATTCTAAGTTATAGAGCAACTCAAGAGTTTTCATTTGATGTTATTAAACAATTCGCCGTTTTAGTAACGACCGAGAAAATTTAATTATTATTACATGTTTGAAATCATTATTTAAACTCATTGTGCCAGCAGCGCAACTCCGTTTTGTATCGATGTCCCCAAATCGAGCTTAAATTTCTAGGGTATGTTCATCCATGAATAAATTTGTACATATAAGTTATTTGGGAAAGGAGTTGGTGGGGTGAAATGCAGAGCAGGATTTATGCGTTGGGGGCCCGGGACAGAAATTTTTGTGGGGCCTCTTTTCTCAAAAAAATTAGTTGAAATGATTTCGTTTCGCTGGAAGGTGACGAGCAAAACAAAAAAAAAAAGGTCTCCAACCTTCATTTACGTCTGGCCTAGGGCAAGGGGGGCCTCTCGTGTCGATTGGCCCGGGGCATTTGCCCCCCCCCCCCCTTATATCCGGGCCTGGTGAAATAGCATTCTAAACTCTTATGCCCAGATGCTTCTAAAATCATAATGTTACTGTAACTTAGAGTAGAATGCATCGATTTTTCTGCAATTCGGTATGCTTATTGAACGTTGAATAGAGTTGCGCACCTGTCGGGTTCGGGTTTCGGGTTTTCAAATCATCTCTACTGGCTACACAAGGCTTTGTGACCTATGTTAAGTCACTTTTAGGCTGGATCCATACAACAAAAGTCAATAGGTTACTATAAAGGTTACTTGATAAGAAAGTTGCTTCTAATATTGTGTGAAAATAATGCAAAGTGAGTATCAATACCAATTTAAGATGTGATTGATTTTAACGGTCTTTCCCAACCGAAAATGGAACATACGATGACTGGCTTGTAAGACAAGCATCGTACCTCGAGACCAGCTGGGATGTTATAGAGCTATAGCCTGCTATAGCCAGCGTTTTAAATGTAGGTACAAAATAGAGTTGCGCTCCTTGTACACGTCGATTGAATTAATCGATCAATTTTCGGTTCTTTTGTGTTCGTATAGCTTGTCGTAGCAAATATTTGTTATGAATTAGTTAAATTAAGTATGTTCAATTCAATTGACTTAAAAAATGACATAAACTATATTTTCCTAGTAATATAACAGTAATCACGGTGTCTCTGGTTGAAGAACTTAGCCAAAAAAAATTAGTATCGCTCTAATACTCGTCATTCGGAAGCTTGAGCTGTCCCCTTTAATATCCTACCATAATTGAAATGTTCTATCGGGGGGTCTAGAATAATTTGTTTTCGAACATATATTTGTAATTGAAAAGCTAGTGAAATGGAAATAAATAATATGTTTTAGAAATATAAAGAGTTACCAGGGTTCTCTATTCGTACTGAAATATTCAGGGTTGTTTTTATCTGACAAAACAAAACTTTACAGTCGAAAATCAGCTGAAAACAAAAAAATGTTGTGACTTTGATTACATTGATTTTGATTGATGATTGATTTGATTGATTTCTTGAAAAATCGACATGGTAATTCTATCCTAAAAAAAAATATTAAATGCCGGTTGTTAAGAGTTGCTGTCGCGGTTTGGTAATAGGATATTCGCATTCTTCTTCAAAAAATGGTGATTATTACAGCTCTTTTTTGCTTGTCAACAAAACTGGACCCTGTATTCTAAGTTATAGAGCAACTCAAGAGTTTTCATTTGATGTTATTAAACAATTCGCCGTTTTAGTAACGACCGAGAAAATTTAATTATTATTACATGTTTGAAATCATTATTTAAACTCATTGTGCCAGCAGCGCAACTCCGTTTTGTATCGATGTCCCCAAATCGAGCTTAAATTTCTAGGGTATGTTCATCCATGAATAAATTTGTACATATAAGTTATTTGGGAAAGGAGTTGGTGGGGTGAAATGCAGAGCAGGATTTATGCGTTGGGGGCCCGGGACAGAAATTTTTGTGGGGCCTCTTTTCTCAAAAAAATTAGTTGAAATGATTTCGCTTCGCTGGAAGGTGACGAGCAAAACAAAAAAAAAAAGGTCTCCAACCTTCATTTACGTCTGGCCTAGGGCAAGGGGGGCCTCTCGTGTCGATTGGCCCGGGGCATTTGCCCCCCCCCCCCTTATATCCGGGCCTGGTGAAATAGCATTCTAAACTCTTATGCCCAGATGCTTCTAAAATCATAATGTTACTGTAACTTAGAGTAGAATGCATCGATTTTTCTGCAATTCGGTATGCTTATTGAACGTTGAATAGAGTTGCGCACCTGTCGGGTTCGGGTTTCGGGTTTTCAAATCATCTCTACTGGCTACACAAGGCTTTGTGACCTATGTTAAGTCACTTTTAGGCTGGATCCATACAACAAAAGTCAATAGGTTACTATAAAGGTTACTTGATAAGAAAGTTGCTTCTAATATTGTGTGAAAATAATGCAAAGTGAGTATCAATACCAATTTAAGATGTGATTGATTTTAACGGTCTTTCCCAACCGAAAATGGAACATACGATGACTGGCTTGTAAGACAAGCATCGTACCTCGAGACCAGCTGGGATGTTATAGAGCTATAGCCTGCTATAGCCAGCGTTTTAAATGTAGGTACAAAATAGAGTTGCGCTCCTTGTGCACAGGTTCAAATGATGGCCTAAACCTAAAGTCGATTTGTTTTAAGCAATGCACTTTTTGAATACGTCCAATAAAAGCTTTTGAGTTGTTTTAATTGTTGATTTATATTATTGTTGATTTATAAAACGTATTGTTTGACAAAAGAAAAAAAAAACTCCAAAAATCACCATGTTTTTGAAGAAAACTGTATATATCTAATTATGTAACCTCGACAGCAACTTTCAATAACCGACATTGTATATTTGTATAGGATAGAATTACCATATCAATTTTCAGAGGAATCATTTAAGCGTACAAAAAGTTACAGCTTTTTTGTCTTTTCAGCAGTTTTTGGACAAAAATTTTCGAGTCTTTTCTACCCCACTTTACCCTTTTCAAAAAATCCTAAAATCATGCCAAATATTGTTTCATTATATGAAAAAACAAAACTTGAAGGTTTCAACACTATCTGATAGGGCCCCCCAGCACCTAAATCCCTTGATAAGTATACATAGTAGGGTGTCCCCAAAAAAATCGATGTTGAAAAAGTCAAGGTGCTCAGCCCTAAATTGAAAGATAATGTTATTTATAGCATTTTTTGTAGAACATTTCGACTTTCTAAAAAATCGTTTTCAGGTAACCCAAACGTGATTTATGAAAAAATGACTTTTTCAAGCTACAAAACCACTCTTTTGCACTTTTTTCAAATCTGTTCGATTCCTACATTTTTCCATATATTTTTTTTATTTTTGTGGGGTTGTTTTTAAATATTTTGCATGGTTTGGTTCAGCATCGCATTCAATTATTTGACTCCCAGAGCCCATTGAACATCACAAAATAGTGAATTTTTCTCATAATTTTTTGATAAAACCCTTTATAACACATATAAAAAAAAATCATGATCAAGAACTGAAGTTTTTACTGCTAAGCGGGATCCAAGACGAAAATTTACATGAAAACAGATCCTTGATATTTTATCGGGGGGCTGAGATATTGGTGTTTTTACATGTGATGGAAAACTATGCATTTTATCAAAAATGCCACTAAAGCTCAATATCGCCATTGCACAGTGTTTAATTTTGCCGTTTGTGCGTAAAATTTCCTAAATAGTGATTCAAATGTTGATTATAGCCATAAGGTATGTTCGGAGAAGTTTCAGGATATTCATCTTTGCATCTTTGAATGTAGAAAGATGGGTGATCAATCCACCAATCAGTGAGATAAAAAATTTACTTTCTAATCAGAATAAGATTGGCGCAAAGTGTCTTCGACAAAGTTTTAGGTTATCTTAAAACGAAAAACTTTACCGAAGACATCATGTTTCTATCTCTTACATATTACGTGCAACATTGAGTTTTTTATTAGAAGGCACTAAAAATCACAATTTTTGTTCTAACTTTTTTCGTAGATTTTTCCGAATTTTTAAACCTTCTACTAAGTTAACTGCCATCTAAAAACGCATTTGTTTTCTAAACATTGTTATTTTTTATCTCCCAAAATAAAACAGTTATTAAACATATTTGTTAAAAAGCATAGTGTTTCACTAAGAGAAGATTGCTCACCGGCGTCACTATCCGTTTCACACGGCCACAAGATCGAAGGTAAGTTCCTCCAGGTAAGGTTTTTTCACAGGTTTTTCCTTCAGGTATACACAGGTACGTATTACATTCGCGGTAAGTACAAGCGTTATTAACTTTCACTTTTAGCTATCCACTGAAGAACAACACTGATTTTGCGGTACTGACAGTTCTCCTATATTTGCGCTTGCCTTTTTATAGCTAAATTAGCTGAAATAGTGTTTGTGTCACCGCCGTGCGGGGTAGCCGCGTTGGTAGCATGCAGGCGGTGTTTGCTTAACTGGTCGAAATGTACAAAATAAACATATTACGTAACATCGCCGCCTCCTTGAAATTACAATTTCAATCATGACAAATTTACAGCTACAGTTAACATTTTTACATTACAATTGAACATTGGACAATCTAACACGAAAAAAACAATATTTTGCATAGCATTTTCATCATTTACTCAGCAATAGCAGCAGTGTAATCCGGAAGCAAACAGATTTTTGTGATGGGGCGTGTGATGATTCCACGAGCGGTGCGAAGTGAAACCACCCTAGTCAAACCGTCTGGGCCGGGGGAAGTGGTGACGATGCGTGCCAATGGCCAACGAATGGGTGGCTGTAGCTCATCGACGACTACAACTAATCTGCCAGGCAGCAACGTGTGCTTCCGGGGATTCATCGTGGTGTCCTTTTGCAGTTCTTGCAGATACTCGGTGCGCCAGTGACTCCAAAATTTCTGGACGTGTAACTGCAGTTTTTGAAAGTGATCCAGCCGATTTACGGGAATATGTTGATGATCTGGGTCGGGCAGGGCCAGCATACTGGAACCGATCAGGAAGTGAGCGGGCGTGAGTGCAGCCAAATCGCTCGGGTCGTCTGACATTGGAAGCAGAGGTCGAGAATTCATTAGCGCTTCAATTTGGGCCAGAATAGTGGACAAATCTTCGAACGACACACGAGATGAACCGAGCTGACGGTACAAATGCTTCTTGGCCACTTTCACGGCCGCCTCCCAGAGGCCGCCGAAGTGCGGTGCTTTTGGTGGTGTTAGATGCCATGTGATTCCTTCTGCAGCGCACGTTGAAGCAATTTTTTCATTCTCCTCACTTTTTCGCAGCATGGCAAACAGCTCGTTCAAGTCGTTCTTGGCTCCTTCAAAATTTTTCCCGTTGTCTGAGTGGATGTGGGCAGGGCGACCGCGTCGAGCAATAAATCGCCTTAGTGCTAGCAGGAATCCTGGCGTTGATAAATCACTGACTAGCTCTAAGTGAATCGCTTTTGTTGCGAAGCAAATGAAGAGGCACAGATACGCTTTCGCAGGTGCAGCCCGTTTGTGTATCGGCTTTAAGTAGAACGTTCCAGCATAGTCGACACCCGTAACACTAAATAGACGGCTCGGGATTATTCTGTGCGCAGGTTATTGGCCAATTTGTTGTTGCGCAGGTACCGGATCAAGGCGAGTGCAGCGGAAGCATCGACGAACTGTGTTGTGAGCGATCTTGCGGCCTTGCAGCGGCCAAAATTCTTCGCGAATGGCAGGGAGAAAGGATGAAAGCTGGGAAGTAAGGCAGGATGTTTCGCTTGATAGGGCAGTTGAGATAAGTTGAGTCGCCCTCCAACCCTCAATACCCCCTCTCGGTCTAGGAATGGATTAAGTCGGCGTATTTTGGAGCGCTTATCTACTGACTTTCCTTCTTTTAAGTCTTTCAGCTCTGCGGCGAAACCGTCGCTTTGGGCTAGCTGAATCGACACGGTTTTGGTTTGGGCAAGCTGTTCCACTAAAAAAGCGCTGTGCTGGATTCGGGCTTGGGAGAGGCTGTGTTCTAGTCTTGGCACGGTTATTCAAAATGGATCGAAGGCAATATCCAATAACATGCAGCAAGCGAGTATACGACGACCATCGAAGAAAGAGCGGGTTGACCGTTGAGCTCGAATTAACCGCTGCGACAACTTGACGGATTTCGAGAATATTTTCGGAAACATTATCTGGGTTCGAAATAGGCCAGTTTTTACACGGTAATTTTAGCCAGCTGGGACCTTGACTCCACAGCGCACTGATCAGGAACTCTTCTACGGACATTCCGCGCGAAACAAGATCGGCCGGGTTTTCGGTGCCTGCTATATGGTTCCAGCGATAGCCATGCGTGAAATGCTGAACCTCTGAAACGCGATTTCCAACAAACGTTTGCCAGCGATTCGGTGGTGATCGAAGCCATTCGAGAGTGACGGATGAATCGGACCAAAAATGTGACGAACTAATACCGATGCAGATGCGCAGCCAGAACCGCAGCGCAGGGCCGGTGGTTGATGTGGATAGTATGGGTAGTAGTACCCACTCGGAAAATATCTCTGTGGGTACTTACCCACACGGAATTATCGGAGAAACTATTGAGCCCTACTGTTGAACGAAATTCGAAGGTCAAATTTTTCTTATACATTACATTGGCACCCTTTTATTGATGCTCTGTTGAAAATTTTATTCCGGTATCAATAGGTTGCCCCCTGGCTACCCATGAACCCTTCCCTATTTCTTACTACCCACTCGGGAAAATAGTGTGACGCCGGCCCTGCCGCAGCGCACAGCTCAAGACGGGCGATAGTTAACCGCTTCAGCGAAGCGACTCGGGACTTAGAGGCAAGAAGCTGTATCCGTACGATCCCCAGTGGATCTTCACAGCGGGCGTATGTGCACGCACCGTAAGCAGATTCGGAGGCATCAGCGAAGGTGTGTAGTTGCACTGTAGAATTAGGTAGAAGGGCATAACGGGCGTTGCGATAGGCAGAAATTTTGGGCAGCTCCTGTTGGTATTTTTCCCATCTTTTCTGTAGATTATCGGGAACCGGATCATCCCAATCACATGACAGCAGCCATAGTTCCTGCATAACAATTTTTGCCCTCACTACGACGGGAGCAATAAGACCCAACGGATCGAAAAGTTTAGCAATCGTAGATAAAATGGACTGTTTCGTAAAAACGTGATCGCTGGGCGGTACCTGGGAATCGAAACGCAGGAAATCCTCGTTCGGTTCCCAATTGATGCCTAAAGCTTTGATGGTTTCGTGGGGAGCGAATTCTATCGTAGACTGCGTGCCTATTTGATCCTCTCGCAATCCTTTCAGCACTTCGAGCCGGTTCGACGTCCATTTTCGCAGATCGAATCCACCCTTTGGCAACAACTCGCTTAGCTCTGTACGAAGTTTGCTGGCTTCTTCGACCGTCTGCGCACCACCAATGAAGTCGTCTACATAAAAATTCTTACGCAAAGCTTTACTGCCGAATGGGTACGGCTCTCCTTCGTCATCCGCTAACTGCTGAAGCGTACGAGTGGCGAGGAACGAGGATGGAGCAAGCCCGTAGGTGACCGTCAGAAGCTCGTAGATCTGAATGGGATCATCAGCTGAGAAACGCCACAGAATGCGCTGCTAAGAAGTATCATCGGGATGTACCAATACTTGCCGATACATTTTAGCGATGTCACCGACAAGGGCTATCGGGTAGGTTCGAAACCGTAGAATTGTGTCAATCAACTCATCCTGAACCACAGGGCCAACGCAGAGGGATTCGTTCAAAAAGAAGCCAGTAGAGGTTTTCGCCGATCCGTCAAACACGACCCGAACCTTAGTCGTCGTGCTTGAATCCTTGAAAACGGGATGGTGGGGAAGGTAGTAGCAATCCGTGTCGTCACTGCTTCTCGGTTTGACAGGCTTCATGTGTGCGAGATCGAGGTATTCCCTCATAAATTTGTGGTACTCTGCCTTCAGATCAGGGTCTCGTTGCAAACGGCGCTCCAAAAGCTCGAAACGACGTCGAGCGGTTGCCTCAGACTCTCCTAGCATGATGGCAAAATCTGGCTTGCGAGGTAGACGAACCATGTATCGTCCTTCGTGGGTTCTCGCGACCGTCGACGTAAAGAAAGATTCGCATCGCCGCTCCTCGACTGAATAGTTGTCAGTGGTGGCCAGATCCTCTGTCTTCCAAAAGCGCTCGACGCTTTCCTCTAGCGTTATCATCGACACGGCCACTACGCTGCACGAAGGTTGCTGGGATGTCGAAGATGCTAAGCCAGCCGACCCAGCTACAACCCAGCCGAACACGCTATCCACCAGCAGAGGTAAATTTTCACGCAGCTGCATGCGAGCTGAAGACGGGAAGAAACTGTAAAAATGTTTAACACCGATTACCATGTCTATCGGCTGACTTTCGTTAAAAGTGGGATCAGCAAAAAAGATATCGGTAGGTAGATTCCACTCAGCTGTTGATACGAATTGCGCAGGAAGGTCTGTAGTTACCTTGTCCATGATCAAGAACTCTACGCCGCAAGTAAAGTTCTGCTTCTGGGAAGTTATAGTGGCAAATAACGCTTCCTGGATCATTTTCGACATCTGTCCAGCCCCTTGAACGGTGATGTTAACGGACTTCCGCTTCAAACGAAGAATGCGGGCCAATCGGTTGGAAATCAAGTTTGGCTGAGACGCGCTGTCTAACAAAGCGCGCGCGGGATGCGCATGCCCATACGCATCAATGACGTTGTAGACTACCGTTAGAAGAAAAAGGTTTTCAGCAGGTTGCTGGACTGGCGCGCTGGTTTCAACGACTGGTACTATCTCCGTAGCAGGAACAGATGTTTGCTCTACGGAATTGCCTAGAGAGGTCGAGGCGGATTGTGTAGTCGAGCTAGCGGGATTGGCTGAGCGAGATGCAGAATCATTACCAGAACGTTGAATGTTACCAGATTGCTCTAAATGCAGAAGAGTGTGATGACGCTGGTTACACTTCCTGCAGTTGAGCTCACACGGACAACTAGCGACCAAATGGTTCCCCTTCAGGCAGTTGTGGCACAGCGGCTTCCTGCTCACCAACTGCTTACGCTCGCTGACGGATTACTGCATGAATTTTGCGCATCTTGCGATATAATGACTGCCGTTGCACGCTGGACACTTGTAGGATGAAATAGCGGTGGACGCATTTGACGAGAGCCGAAATTGGGATTGCCTTCGGTTGTAATTAGCAGCCTGGTTGGTGCTCGGAGTGGTCTGACTTCCAGGAGAATGATCGTTGACGGATATCGATTCAAGAACCCGAATACGCCGCTGCAAAAAGTCAACTAAACATTGAAAATTTGGATTTTCAACAGTAGAAGCATGCTCCTCCCATTCTCTCAAAGAATCGTTGTGCAATCGCGTGCACAATAAATGCTCCAATATGGTACTCCACTCGTCCGTTGGTTCCCCAAGCTGGTGTAGAATCTTCGTATGTCGCTCAAACTCGTCGACCAAACCGTGCAATGCAGCAGCGGACTCCTTTTGAACACGCGAAATATCGAACAAAGCTTGCAAATGTCGCTTCTTCAGAAGATAATCATTTGAATACCTGCCCTCTAATGTGCGCCAAGCCAACTCATAATTAGCGGAACTAATAGCGATAGACTCAATCAACTGAGCAGCCTCCCCCTTGACGGCTGCCCTTAAGTAGTGAAATTTTTGTATGGGTGGAACATCAGCGTTGTTGTGTATCAATGCCAAGAAAGTGTCGTGAAAAGTCAACCATTGCTGATAATCCCCATCGAACTCTGGAAGCGAAATAGTCGGTAGTTTTATACCAGAGAGTGCAATAGAAACATGCGGGGGTTGAGGGTATGCGGGGTTAACAGGAAGAGGAGGCAATTTAGTGATTAAAGATGCTTTTATTGAAAAAAGTCGCGACTCAAAGTCAGCGCGGACTATTTCGTGCACTGCCATACCTTCATCAGTATCTGCGTATGCCTCCAGCTCCGCTTGCACTTCATTCAGGGTAGCCCAGATGTTGTTTATGTACTCGAGCCTCAACGGTACCTGCGGAGCGTCTCGTTGATCACTGTAGCCCACCAGGAATGCCTCAGCCCGACCCAGTGCTGCTATCATCGTCGCTCGTTTTGTCGTCAGCACCTTGATGGACCTTGCGTCTAGTCGATGACGGGCGGTAACAATTTTCCAAGAAATCTCCAAGCTAAATGGCACTGTATGCCGAAACGCTGCAAATGGACCTTGCGTCCAATCGAACGAGAAGACCTTTTCCAAAAACTTCGCAATGAATCACAGGAACGTTGGTCCAAATTCTCGCAGGTTGAGCAATGGCGTAGAATTGTCGTTTGCCGGCCGTGTGCACACCAAAAAATTCCACAAAACTCCAACCGAAGAAAAAATAGAAAAAAAACGCAAATCTAAAGCGTACCTGGAGATGCACGGAAGAATTTTGGACAGAAACTCACCTTCTGCCCAAATTAATTGAGCCTTGTATAAAATGAATTCAACTCCTTTGTGACGGCACAAAACGATGGCGGATTTTCCCCAGCGGCAATGTATTCCTCGATGGCGAACCAGAAACAATTGAACACCAGCAACGATGGCACCCGACAATGAAACGGCAGGAAAAATTGACGTGCGAAATGCGATGGCGATCGTGATCGTTCAAAGTAACCAGAAATCAGAAATCCTGGTCACGGCATCAGCTATGTTTCACTAAGAGAAGATTGCTCACCGGCGTCACTATCCGTTTCACACGGCCACAAGATCGAAGGTAAGTTCCTCCAAGTAAGGTTTTTTCACAGGTTTTTTCTTCAGGTATACACAGGTACGTATTACATTCGCGGTAAGTACAAGCTTTATTAACTTTCACTTTTAGCTATCCACTAAAGAACAACAACACTGATTTTGCGGTACTGACAGTTCTCCTATATTTGCGCTTGCCTTTTTATAGCTAAATTAGCTGAAATAGTGTTTGAGCAAGATCGCGCCAAATGACCTATGGTCGAATATCGACCAGTTTTGATTTGAATGAAACTTTGCACACGTATTTGGTTTAGCAAACTGAGCATTTTTCACAGGTGGAGAGATTTTTTACACCCATGAGTTACATTCTAAAAGGGCGTATGTCTTTTGGCATAGGTTTTATTCGAAGCATTGTAGCCCAGAAACCGTTGGTTGTATAGAAAAACTGTCTGAGAATGAGTTGTAGGGAATTAAAAACGCACTATAACAAAAAATATACACTGTGCAAAAAAAAATTTTTTTGACCAAAAAAAAATTAAAATAAACATTAAATTTCAATTTAAAAAAAAAGAGTTGAATTTTTTTTTCATTTTTTTTTTTCAAAGAAACTTGACGTTAATACGCAACTTTTAAAAAAAGTCCAGGACGGAGAAATGAAAAATAATTTTTTTATGGTAGATTAATTTTTTTATAAAAATTCTAATTTAAACATTTTTCAAATTATTTATATTATGATGATTTTAAACGATGCAGAGAGTCATTTTGAATCAAAAAGCTCTTGGTAGTAAACATTCTAAAGGCATCGGTTTTCGAGTTATTTTAAATTAAAGCTCGAAAAATTATTAATATTTCGGAAAATACACGTTTTTCTTAACTTTTCCATAGTTCTCCAGCAAAAACCACACGTTCATTGGAATGCTTGATCAAAAATATACAATTCATTCTTTGACAACAAAACGATTGGATAAATAACTCAAGCGCTAAACCTCAGCCTACCTACACGTTCCCCCTTGCCGAATATTTTATAAAAAAATATGTTTGTCGTGCAACACTACCTACTTGTCTACTAATAATAACTGTTTGTAAAGTACGCAACCAACAACTACTGGGTTACCTATAATATCTGTTTTCGTATATAAATACGATTGCACTACTCCAGATGTGTTAGTAACAGTTTGCATTTTGTGAAGATGAATAAAGTGAAAATGGAATACACCAAGCCCAAATGCTGTAAACCCTTTCCTGATCATCGGTGCTCATCCAGCTTACGCAAATTAAAAAAAAAAACGTTATTGCAAAATTAAAAATATTGAACAGTCAAGCTCATTTAAATACGTCTTTATCAATTTGTGATTCGTGTAGTTATTGGAATAATAGTCAAGCCACCATTCATCCCTTCGTTGTTTACTATTCAAAATCTGGAACACTTAAGAATATCAGCTTCATCATAATATCGGAAGTACTCCATCATGATACTGTTGCGGTTCAGGTGTTCATTGCCAAATTAATGAGTTTTTTGAAAACAACAATAGAGTTGAAAAAAGCGATATTAATGTCTGATGGAGCTGCCTCACAATATAAATATAGAAAAAACTTTGCAAGTCTTTGCAAGTTCAAAACAAAATATAACGTCGATGCAGAGTGGCATTTTTTTGCGACTTCTCATGGTAAAGGCCCATGCGATGCAATTGGTGGCATATTAAAACGAATGGCAGGAAATGCAACTTTAGCTAAAGAACATGAACATCCCATTACAAGCGCAAAAGAATTGTATGATTGGTGTAATCAGAAAAGTAATAAAAATTCATCAAAAATGTCATTATATATTCAAAAACAACCTCACAAAAATAAAAAAATATATGGAAAAATGTAGGAATCGAACAGAATTGAAAAAGTGCAAAAGAGTGGGTTTGTAGCTTACAAAGTCATTTTTTCATAAATCACGTTTGGCCAACTGAAAACAATTTGCCAACTAGGGTATCATATGGAGAATATGAACAAGGAGTAACAGAATGGAGCAATATTTTCAAAAAATCTATAATAATAGCTGCCACACAAAAGTATTACTCTTTTGTTCCGATTTCAAAAAATAAGATACAAACGAAGCTGTTTTCAAAAGATGACGAATCCTTTACTTATGATGTATATAATATATAAGGTGAAACTAGTAAAGTAAAGTAAAGTGTAAAGTATCTATGTCATAAAAAATATGTTCCTAAGATAATAAAACTCGAAAATAAATATTTGATTGTATTATATCACTTAGAACATTTAACTCTTTTCTTGTGAACCGTTCGCCCAATCGTTTTGTTGTCAAAGAATGAATTGTATATTTTTGATCAAGCATTCCAATGAACGTATGGTTTTTGCTGGAGATCCATGGACAAATTAAGAAAAACGTGTATTTTCCGAAATATTAATAATTTTTCGAACTTAAATTCAAAATAACTCGAAAACCGATGCCTTTAGAATGTTTACTACCAAGAGGTTTTTGATTCAAAATGACTCTCTACATCGTTTGAAATCATCAGAATACAAATATTTTGAAAAATGTTTAAATTAGAATTTTTATAAAAAAATTAATCTACCATAATAAAATTATTTTTCATTTCTTCATCCTGGACTTTTTTTTAAAAGTTGCGTATTAACGTCAAGTTTCTTTGAAAAAAAAAATGAAAAAAAAATTCAACTCTTATTGTTTTTAAATTTAAATTTAATGTTTATTTTAAATTTTTTTTGGTCAAAAAAATTTTTTTTGTACAGTGTATATTTTTTTATGGTGCATTTTTAATTCCCTACAACTCAATCTCAGACAGTTTTTCTATACAACCAACGGTTTCTGGGCTACAATGCTTCGAATAAAACCTATGCCAAAAGGCATACGCCCTTTTAGAATGTAACTCATGGGTGTAAAAAATCTCTCCACCTTTGAAATATGCTCAGTTTGCTAAGCCAAACACGTGTGCAAAGTTTCATTCAAATCAAAAATGCTCGATTAAATTTTCGCGTATTTCCAGGCGATTTGAAATGATTTTGCTCGTTTGTGTCACCGCCGTGCGGGGTAGCCGCGTTGGTAGCATGCAGGCGGTGATCGCTCAACTGGTCGAAATGTACAAAATAAACATATTACGTAACACATAGTTTTCCATCACATATAAAAATGCCAATATCTCAGATAAGATAAGATATCAATTATCTTTTTCCATGTAAATTTTCGTCGTAAATCCCGCTTTGCAATGAAAATTTCAGTTCTTGATCAAAGAATTGTTTGTTGTGTGTGTGCTTTGAAGGGTTTCATCAAAAAATTATTAGAAAAATTATTTTTTCTGTGATGTTTAATGGGCTCTGGGAGTCAAAAAACCAAATGCAATGCTGAACTGAACCATGCAAAATATTCAAAAACAACCTCACAAAAATAAAAAAATATATGGAAAAATGTAGGAATCGAACAGAATTGAAAAAGTGCAAAAGAGTGGGTTTGTAGCTTACAAAGTCATTTTTTCATAAATCACGTTTGGCCAACTGAAAACAATTTTTTAGAACGTCGAAATGTTCTACAAAAATGCTACAAATAACATTATCTTTCAATTTAAAGCTGAGCACCTTGACTTTTTCAACATCGATTTTTTTTTTGGGACACCCTAATACATAGTTCCCATTCCACCAGTTTTTTAATTACAAAAAAAAGTCTGAAAAAAATTGTTCTGGACCCGCCGATAAAACATTTCAATTTTAGTAACATATTAAAGAGGACACCTTGAGCTTACGAATGATGAGTATAAGAGCGATACTAATTTTTTTCGGATAAGTTTCTTCAACCAGAGACACCGTACACTTGTTTACTGGATCACAGCATTTTTTTCAAAAGTTTACTGTAATTCAGTTCTACAATTTACTGAATTTCGTTCAGTAATTTTATTTTTGCTGTAAACCAGTGTCTCTTTGATAAATTTACTGAAAACCAGGAATCGATTCAGTGATTCGCGAAAATACAGCAAAACTATTTGCTGAACAGAAATTCGAAATGAATGTTTGCTGGAATCCAGCGAAAGAATTGATATGTCAAAAAAATTTACGTCAAGCTGTCATTAGTAAAACGCGCCAAATTGCTGTGCAGCTGGTAAGGGATCATCGCTAAGCTCCTGATAGCGGATATGGGACCATAGCTAAGTCACTGTTGGGCTAGATGAACCTAAAAGTTGAAATGATAACCATACATCTCTAGTTCAACAGTAATTTGGCTATGATCCGATGAACCGATGGAAGCTGGTGCCTGAGAGAAACATGATTCCCTTGAACTAACTGGTTGACCAGCAAATTGATTTATGCTTTGCTGAATGTACAGCAAATTTTCATAGCTGACAACCAGCAAGTATTTTGTTTTACTAAACATGCAGCATACGATCTGTCACTTTTATGCAATTGAGCATTACTGAATAATCACTAAATTTCATTTTGCTGAACAGATTGCTGGAAACACAGCACATCAAAAATCAGCAAAATTTTGCTGGTTTCCAGCAATGAAAATTTGGTGTGTAGTCTTATGGGGAAAAATTATCATTTGAGTTTTAGAAGCATTGGGAGAGATTTTCCACTTTTGCCAGTAAGAAGAAAAAATATCTAAAATTTTCTGCAATCGACTGCATATGACACGAAGACTTTTTCCTTTTACGGAAATGCTTGTGTCATCGCAGAACAATGACTTAGTGCATCCTGGAGGCAAATCAGGAAGATCTGAAGTGAATATGTTGTAAAGGACTGGACTCAAGACTGAATCTTGAAGTACACCTGCTCTGACAGGAAATCTATCAGATTTTGAATTCTGACAGACAAACTATCAAAGTTCGATCAGTAAGATAATTTTTCTAAATTTTGATTAGGAAAATTGGAAAATTAAAAGTTCGCAATTTCGCAACCAAACCTTTATGCCAAACACTGTCGAATGCTTTTTCTATGTCTAAAAGAGCAGCTCCAGTGGAATAACCTTCAGATTTGTTAGCTCGTATCATATTAGTAACTCTGAACGAAATCCAAACTGTTCATTTGCAAAAATTGAATTTTCGTTGATGTGTGACATCATTCTGTTAAGAATAATTCTCTCGAACAGTTTACTTATTGAAGAGAGCAAACTGATTGGTTGATAACTTGAAACTTCAGCTGGATTCTTATCCGGTTTTAAAATTGGAGTAATTTTTGCATTTTTCCATAATTTGGGAAAATATGCAATTTTGAAACAGCAATTGAAAATTTTAACTAAAAATTCCATTGTGCTCTCAGGGAGATGTTTGATTAATATGTTAAAGATTCCATCGTCACCAAGTGCTTTCATATTTTTGAAATTTTAATTAATTGATTTAATCTCATTCAAGTTAGTTTCAATTATTTCTGCAGGTAAAAAAATCTGGGAAGAAATTAAGTCAAATTGACGTGTGAATTCATTTTCAATTGGACTCACAAAATTCAAATTTGAATTATGAACACTCTCAAACTGCAGAGCAATTCTTTGAGCCTATTGTTCATTGGATACAAGAAAACGTTCACCATCTTTTAAAACTGGAATAGGCTTTGAAGGTTTCTTAAGAATCTTCGACAGCTTCCAAAAGGGTTATCAATATGGTTTCAACTTTAGACTCAAAATTTTGATTTCTCAGAAGAGTAAATCTATGTTTAATCTCTTTCTGTAAATCTTCATAAATAATTTTAAAAACAGGGTCACGAGAACGTTGATATTGACGTCTGCGAACATTTTTCAAACGAATTAGAAGTTGAAGATTTTAAAATTATTAGATGATATATGATTATTCTAAGCTTCACCATAATAAACGTATATATGCTGTCTTCGTAATACAGCGAATGTAGTTGTAGGCAAATGAAAAAAAGTGTTAAGCCTAAAACAAAAATGGAATTGTTGATTGCGATTTTTTGCTGGGACATGTTATTAATTTTGTTTAACATATCTTCTTATGTTTGCCAATTAATGAACTATTGTAAGGGCTTCCATATTATTTTGGAAATAAGATCCATATTATAGATTTGATTTAATCTGAGTTAAATAAGACAAAACCATTCATTATGATAACGTAAGTGTTATTGGATTTGGTTTTTGAAGATATAGAGTTAATTCTGACTTTGACGCTTTACGATAAATTCTTGGTGCTTCTTCAACAAGCACGATATGCTTGTGCCTTGTCAGATACATGTTTTTTGTACAAACAAATACTGCAGGCATAATACTGCTAAATATGAACGATATTCTTTCGAGTTATGTTGAATATTTCAAAAATCGATTTCCAGGGGAGGCTGAAAATAAAAATACGTACAGTCGCTGAGCAAACACGTTGATTCTGTCTGCAGACTCTGTATATTTTGTAACAAAAAATCCCCTATTTACAGTGTTTAGTCCCACGTCATTATTCCATACAACTGTAGGGCTGTATACCTTGTAGTATTTAATTCATTTTTTGATGTCGCTTAAAAAGTATGCCATACATAATAGCGGTAACAAAAAAATTTTCACTTAAACATAAAATTCGGCCTTTCGTGATTCGGCCGGTTGAAATTTCGGCCTTTCGTTAGTATTGATATAATTCGGCCGTTTGGAGCTATCCCGAAGTATCTAACAAGTTGAAACGATTGGAGATGTATGAGAAAGGATTTATACTTTGGGACATGTGATTAAAATACACAGTCATGAAACGGGTTTGAGAATGAAGTTCAACAAGCCTATCGAAATTTTCAATCACTAAGGGGTTCAAAACCTCACATTTGATGAGAATACGAGTAGTAAGATCCTAAAAACGTTCTTTCAATGGGAGAACACCTGCCAAAACTTCAAAACTCTTCGTATGGGTCGAATGCATGCAACCTAAGGCGATCGTAAACAACGATATTGCAATCATCCCAGCTTGATTAGATGGCTGTTTGAAGCGGCGCGGAAGCAAAAACATCCGTACTTAAGCACCGATAAAATCGTTGTTTGGTAAAGCCTTATCAGGTCTCCTGGGTGGGCTCCCCACCATGATCCAGTTATTGTCCGGAGAAAATTCACGCTTTGTTGACATTTTTTATATCAGGTACCTAATATGGCAACCCCAGGTGCCTTTTGAATCGAACCAGACGCCAAGATATTTATACACCAAAGCCTAAGAGATCGTTTCACCCATCATCTGAAACTGGAGCTGAGCACGCTTCCACGCTTCCTAGTAAAAAACTATTATCTCAGTCTTCTCCGCAGAGAATTCGATACCTAGCTGTAGAGCACGAGCAGACAAATTGTCCAAGGTATCTTGCAATGGTCCTTGCAAATCGGCAACTCTAGCTCCTGTCACAGAAACCACACTGTCGTCCACAAGTTATCTTATCGTGCATAAATTTGCCAGACCATCAAAGCAAAGCAAAGCCTTGGTGCTACCTTCCGATTCGGAACTCGACCTTCTGTTTTTCAAGCGCAGACTTCGCAGCCAACTGTTGAGTTTACAGGACAATTGCGGGGCTAGCGCTACGATCCTTCTACCATAAACAGTCTCTCCCGAGCCGGGACTCGAACCTACGACGACTGGCTTGTTAGGCCAGCATCGTACCTCAAGACCAGCTGGAAGGGCTTTGCCAGACAATCATCAATGTCATTTACATAGAAATTGTAAAGAAGGGGGCTTAAGCATGAGCCCTGGGGAAGACCCATGTAGCTAATACGAAAAGTTGCCAACTCGCCATGCGTAAAATGCATATGATTTTTGGACAGCGAATTGTGCAAAAAAATGTTCAGAATTGGAGAAAATCCGTCGGCGAAGTTTACCCGAAAGAATGTCAATAGAAACGGAAACAAAAGCTCCCTTAATGTCCAAGAACACAGATGCCATTTGTTCTTTGTGAGCATACGCCAGCAACGCAAGACAATCACTCGTTCCTTTGGCACGGCGGAAGCCAAATTGAGTATCTGATAATAGACCATTTGATTCGACCCAATGATCTAAACGACAGAGTATCATTTTTTCCATCAAGAGTTGTGATCTGAAACTGGTTTTCCCGGTTTTTGGATGGCGATCACCTTAACTTGCCTCCAATCCTGCGGTACAATATTTTGCTCCAGGAACTTATTGAATAAATTCAATAAGCGCCTCCTGGCAGTGCCGGGCAGACTCATTAACAAATTGAGCGTTATTGTTGCAGGACAGGAGGGCAACTGAAAGTTTTGTCATCGAAAAAGGTGATTCAATCGCGTCGTGACCCGGAGACGTGTCGCGAACAATGTTTTGCACAGGAACAGAGTCCGGACATACTTTCCTGGCAAAATCAAACATCCACCGACTTGAAGACTCTTCGCTTTCGTTGGCTACATTACGATTTCGCATTCTTCGGGCTGTGCTCTAAAGAGTGCTCATCGATGTTTCTCTCGAAGTTTCGTTTACAAACCGACGCCGATAACAGCGTTTTTTTGTTCTGACCACGCTTTTAAACTTGTTCTCATGCTCCGAATACCGCTTAAAAACGTCGGGTTTACCTTTCTTCCAAAAGAAGGCCTTCAACGCGTCGGATTTTTCCGTGTAGACATCAGAGCACTCTTTGTCCCATCACGGAGTGGGAGGCCGTTTGTTAATTTTTACGACGGGATATCGCTTCGTTTGCTTTGGGCTTGAAACGCCCGAATCCAGCCCGCGAAGAGGTTGTATTCTTTAAATGGAAGAAGATCATGAAGCGACTCGAAAGTTTGTGAGATCTTTTTCTCGTATAGTTTCCAATCAATGTTTCGGGTGAGGTCATATAGGATTGTGGGCAATCCAGTGGTAATTAAAATTAGGATAGGTGAATGATCGCTACCGTGGGGATCGAGGATTACCTTCCATGTGCAACCAACCGTAGCGATGTCGAACATAAACATAGATCTAATGCGCTGGGTTGCGCTGGAGGTTTCGAGACACGTGTCATATCCCCGTTGTTTAAAATTGTCATATCAAGATCGTCGCAAAGAGTATAGATTAAAGAGGAACGATTATTATTAGAAGGGGAACCCCAAGTCACGCCATGAGAGTTAAAATCTCCCAAAATTAACCGTGGCGAGGGAAGAAGTTCTATCAAATCAAAGAGCAGCCGTTGCCCAACCTGTGTTCTGGGGGGAATATATATTGAGGCAATACAAAGCTCTTTACCTTGTATCGTTACTTGACAAGCGACAACTTCGATGCCTGGGACCGATGGGAGGTTAATACGATAGAAAGAGTAGCATTTCTTAATCCCTAGAAGTACTCCTCCATAAGAGATGTCTCGATAACTCTATGCTATATGTAGCGATTACTTCGATTTGCAGTTGCTTGCTGCGTTGTACACTGCAACACTCCTCCTCAACGCTGCTGCTATTGTAAGCCACACTGCTGTCGAAGTACTTCCAAACGTACTCGTGATCTGCTGCCATCTGCTCCGTGGGACAGTATTTGTATTTAACAACACATTATTCTGCAGAACTTTGGCAAAATGGAATTTCGCCGAGATGTGTTTTGTACAAAAACTTCATCGTAATCCGTCCCATAACGTTGGTTAAACCCCTGGGCTACCAGCCTGGCCTTGTATCGAACTACATTACCGTTTTCGTCTCGTTTTTGTTTAAACACCCACGGGCTCGTTTACCCGCAGAAAGATCAACCAAATTCCAAGTCCCGTTCTCTTAAATTGATGCTAGCTCTTCCGTCATTGCACGACGCCACTCGTTGCTGTCTGGACTGAGTAACGCTTGCTTCAAGGTTTTCGGCTCCTCACGAACCAAAGTTTCATGTTCATGTTCATGCTGCACACGCGCAACGGTTTTGGAAAATACCCAAATTGGACTATGTTGATCTGCGAGGTAAATTAATATGCACCTCTTCGGCCTCAGACTGCGCCTCATTCGCTGCTCCCTCAGGATCGTCCCAGACATCATCGTCATCAGAATCTGTTGACTCTTCCTCATGTAATGAATCCACTTGCTGGAATCTGATAGATGGAATAACCAAATTTTCTGTCACTGGCCCTGGTTCAGGATCGCAAGTCGCTAAAAACTTCACATCACGGCTAATTGTCACTTTTCCTGTTGGTTCGTTCACCAGGCGGTATGCTTTCGATGCCTCACTGTAGCCAACGAACCTCAGCTTGATTGCTTTGCTATCCAGCTTTCCTCTCTTCGTGTTTGGCACATGACAATATGCATTTATGCCAAATCGCTGAATGTGTCCGAGATTGGGCTTTTGCGCGAACCATCGCTCATATGGTGTGCCAGTGATTGACTGTGACGGCAATCGGTTTTGCATGTAGTTTGCCGTCATCACCGATTTTCCTAAAAAACGCTTGTCAAGATTTCCATCGATGAGCATACACCTTGCCATTTCGACTAAGTAACTGTTTTTCCTTTCAGCCACCAAGTTTTGCTGTGTGATGTACGGTACCGTCAACTGTCCAACAATACTGTTTTTCTTCAAGAAAGCCTTGAATTTCTTACCGATGTGCGATGTGCTCGCCACCGCGGTCTGACCGCAGAATTTTGGGTTTCTTTCCAAACTGCGTCTTGACCAGTTCAACGTACTCTTTAAATTTCTGGAGCGCTTCTGATTTCTCACGTAAGAGATATACCGCCGTGTACTTGCTGTAATCGTCGATAGACGTTATAAAGTATAGCCTGCCGCCCATAGTTTCGTACGCGTTGGCCCACAAATGTCAGTGTATATAACTAAAGTTCACATCAATAGAAATCGTAATTCTAATTCCCTAGCAAAAAAAAAATCGGTGCAACTGCAACTTTTCACCTTCGCATCATCAGCTACCGTTTGCAATTTCAACACGACCTCGCAGTCTCTATGACCCAGCCGCCTGTGCCAAACATAAATGCAGTCATCACTCGTCGTTGTCATGGATACACGCTCTGATGATTGACGCATCACAAATTAATTTCCAACGGACTCCGCCATCGCACAAACCTTTTCACCTCTCATGATTTTCGCTCCGCTCGCATCGAATATTACAACGAATCCTTTTTGCACAAGTCGTTTCACGGAAAGTAAATTGGACTTCATTTCCGGAACGAACAAGGCACATTCTATCGGCACATCACGCTCTCTACCAGTACCATCGATGGCATTGATTCGCCCAGCACCGCGGCCTTTTAAACGAATTTTCATTCCATTTAAAGAAATCCCGGTAATTTGCAATATGACAAGTCGCACCGAAATCTAATATCCATAGTTTTTCCGTTTGATTACCGCAACCAGTAAGGAACGCGTAGTGATCGTCGTTGCGCTGCGACACGTTGTTGGCTTAATGCTACTTGGCTACCACTTTTGGTTGCTTAGTCCCAGCTTTCGACTGCTTGGTTACGCTAACACCACACTTTCGTGACCAGTTCTGGCTTCGTGCCCGCTACAGTAATCCAATTGCCCTCTTTCGTCAGCAACAGTTTCATTCTGAAACTCCAATTATCGTAGTTGGAACCATTGAGCTTCGGAAACGACACCAGTTTTTCTGCCATCTTAACTTATAAACTTCTGAATATTCTTCACCAGTTCCGACTCCGGTCGCAAAATCCCATAACCTATTGGTTGGCAAAGTGGAATAATCGGACTGGACTTGAAAATATCTTGAAGAACTGTTAAAAGTATGTCTTTATTCAACGGTTGTATGATAAGAAGCTGAATAATTTTTAACTCTATGCTATATGTAGCGATTACTTCGATTTGCAGTTGCTTGCTGCGTTGTACGCTGCAACAGACCGAGGTAAGCAATTGAAGAAGCGGCAATGGAATGTGATATTAAGGTATAACTGCCTTTAATGGACCACTTAGTACCGTAGCTGCAAATTTTGCAAGAAAAAGTGTAAATATCTAAACTGAATTAAATATTTCATTATGTATAAACATGAAGTAACATGTTTATCATCTTTTCTGCTTGAAAAACAACAAGATAATACCTCTATTTTCTTATAATAAAAGAAATAAATCATCGCTTTAGTTTCCTTTAATGGGCCTCCGTTTCCTTATTTGGACCACAACAATTTTCTAATGTGGGCCAGGTCTTAATAATATATCTCTTCAACTGTAGCTGCCGCTGATGAAACTAACTCTGGCTTACGCACTGAGAGTTCTGGATGGCGGTTCATGAATGCACAGTACCATTTATAATCTAACACAGATAATATTGCAATAGCATTGAATAACATAAAAGTTTACTATTGTATCAACATACCGGCTTTCATCATGCAGTCCGAATGACGAGGGTTTTCTGAAATGAATCTTGCAACTGTAGACTGCAGCCGTTCTCTCGTAATAGGGAATCCTTTACGTGATATCCGATTTATCCAGCCAACAATTGAATCCTAATTCCGCGACAGTCAATGCAGTTGGTTTACCTCTTCGTGGTTTTCCTGACCAGTTGCTGCTTGCACGAAACATTACGGTGGATCGTGGAAAATTATAGCACCTGTAAGCTTCTTTAGTCGAAACACCACTTTTTATTACTTGAAGACACTTAGTAACCGCTGCTTCAGTATATTTTTTACCAATTTTCGGTGTTTTTCGCCTTTTAGCGGCAAATTTGAACAATAACACGATCATAACAAATTTATGGTTACTATGGTAACTATGATTCGCGACGTTATTTCGATGATAGCTCTTGTTCGAAATGAAGCATGTCGGAATAAGGAAAACAGTATTATTTCCACCCTTATTTGGGCCACTATTTTTTTCAATATTTTAAGTTTTTTTTCTAGTAAAATTTATTGCTTATCTTTTAAAGACACTATTATAAATCTGATTAGTTTCGCTCGGAAAGTGTGATGCCAGTACAGTTTTTGGTAAAGCCCTTTCCTATGAAAATGTAACAAACCATGGCAAACCAGGTAGCTGTTATTAAAAGACATTTTTGCAGCTTTAATGAAGAATATTATAGTAAACGTCTGTTGCAACATTTCTAATGAAGAACCAGAGGGGATTCACTGCTGTCAAATTTCATATATGTGTGCGTTATCGCAGATCAACTCTGGTCCATGACGTTTGTAACTATGAACAATAATGGGGGAAAAATCACTACATAACACATTCATGAAAGTTTTCCGCGGTTTTACGAGTTTTGATTTAAAAACGTTCCGGTTTTATAATTTTTCACATCGATCAATTTCATTAACAAAAAGAACGAAAACCAAAACAAACGCCATGTTGCCGAATATGTTGGTTACACGATGTTTGATAGATAGATCCCCCCTGTGAAGAACATTATTGAAGTTGTCAAAGCACAAATCAAAATAAGTATATTTATAATGTGTCATTTACTGTAAAAAGTTTAGGTGGTCCACTAAAGGAAGTGGTCTATATTTAGCAGATCTACCCTATTATAGACATTGGATGGGGTAGCACTAGTCCCAGTATTTTAATTGTATTGTAATAAGGCAATCCACGAGGCAGTTGAGATCAGCTGATTTCAGTTTGTTTTCAACTTATGATAGCTTTATGTATGTTCGATCGGTCGCAACTTGGATGCAGTCCGGATCCAGAAGCGTGAAAACAAATGTTATCCGATCGGTAGCTCAATAGTATCGCGAGTGCCAATCCTAAATACTAGGGATGGGCGATACTGTCTGAAGTATCGATACCTGAGTACTTGAATACTTTTGCACAAAACGATACCAAGTATCGTGGTATCGATATAGAAAGTATCGATGCCAAAATACTCGATGCCTTTGGCAAAAGTGTGTAGGTATACCTGTATCCTGGGTATAACCTACCAGGACTTTCTCCAGAAAACCCTGTACGCGCAATTGGCGCGGAATTAATACACACAGATTAACGTGGACTAACTGACTTTATTTTCGTACATCACTACTTAAATATACCCTACCGGTAACTCAGAGAGAGAGACTTTCTCCACTCTCTGTTTACCTTACTAATCTCTTAACCTAATCTAGTACTGCTGAAGTATAGGCGGCGTTTTGTTTATAACACAAAACTTGTTTATTTTGGTCGAGTTTGTTTGCCGGTGGCACGGCAGAAGGCTGTGCGAAGTTCTTTGCCACCTGTGGCATAATCTGTTGATACATAAAGTGTTGACAGAGCCGTTCGCGGTCCTCTGTCAAGGGAACCAAATATTTCGCCTGACTAAAGCATAGCAGAAGGCTATGCCCTTCTAGGAACAACATTTAACTTTAATTATAAGGCTCGTGACGGAGCATTGGGTTCTTTCTTCGCAGGGTGTGACGTCACATCTGCCACCCCGCCTAGTTGGCCATTATCTAGAAGAGACAATGGTCACACGGTCCGTCCTGACGGCCGATAGGTGTGTTTTATTCTTTTTTTATTACAATTATTCTCGCGTTTTTATACAACTATATACACCGTTGTTTTTTATAATATGCTTTTTTTTTTCCTCTGGCCAATGAAATTTTGTTTTTCAAAACTGTAGCACCGTTTGAGTTTACATTATCATACATGACATTTTCCTTATTTAAAATTAACAATTGCTTGCTCGCCTGATGCGCTGCGTCGTGAAGATATCTGCTGTTTAGCTGTCGTGTTCAAGCGTCGGGTTGCAGGGGGTTTGAAACGGGAGGGTGCGTCTGGCAGTAGAGGTTCTCATCGGTTGTTTGTGATGTCATCCTCGCGAACTCATCTTTAAGTCTTCATCGGGTTATTTGCAATAGTTCAATGGTTATCATTGCACTTTAATTTAAGGCTGCAGTTCAGCTGGTTGTTTTACGATTGTTCAGAGTGTGTTGTTGAACTTTAATGTTGGGTTAGCCGTGTCCCTTTGACATAGATCGGCTGTATTTTTGTTTGGCTGATAGTATTGTTACGCGCCGTGTGGCGAAAAGATTTGCGATTGCCACTGGCTCTGTTGCATAATGCAGTCACTTGGTTTATCATCTTTAACTGTCTGCGAGGGGTGTCCAATTACCCGCTAGCATGTGTGCACATTTTCAAAGCGTAGTGCGTAAAGACCATAGTTGATTGAACACGAGCAAAATTTTATAGCGTCATTTTGCTTGTTTGGCTTTGACCTCGAATCCTCATTTGTAGAAGTCAATAACTCTCAATGAGTAATATATATTTGGAACAAATTATTACGCCCTTCGCTGTGTAGTTTGCTGTATTCGTCTTCGCGCTGAAGTCTAGATTCTGGCTCGACCATGAGCCGCATTGATTGAGTTCTGTTGCACATCTGACCTCTTCAGGGATCAAAAACTGGAAACTGCCCGTCTCCTCTTGGTAATAACGTTAGGCTTTACCTCCATCTCGACCATAGACACCCGCCGTTCAACTCTCCTCGCAACCGTCTGCTTCCCTTTTCGCGTCATACTGGGCATTATGGTATGCCCCCATCTCAGCATCCGTTGTAATCACCTCGGTCGTCTTCGAGGATCGGGAACTCGTCTCGTTGTCAATTTTTAGATGCTAGCTGCCCTACTTAGCAAGTGGTGCATTATTTTTTTGCCATTATTTCATCAATTCTTTTTTTCGTTTTGTTACTTTTTCCACTTGCTGTTTAAAATTAATTTCACACGCGTACGGGCTCTTATGTTCTATTATTTCTTCTAATCTTCTACTTAAACACTATGCCCGTTTTTCTTTTTCTTCGGTTAACATAATTTTTCTTTACCTACTAAAGTGTACAATATATTTTTCTCTTGATTATATCGGATGCTATTGGTTAATCAACGTCTACATTATTCATTCTCAACGAATTTTTACTTCACAATTATTTTTTTTCACTTGAACTCAATCCGATTTACAAAAAAAAAATTTTTTCTAATTCTTGTGCGTTTTTTTTTCTTTGTCAACCTCTGTTGCCCGTCGTGGCTCTTTTTCTTTTCATTAGGTGTGTTTTTTTGTCAACCTCTGTTGCCCGTCGTGGCTCTTTTTCTTTTCATTAAAACATTTCTCTTTCTCATAGCAACTCTTTCTTTTCTTTTATCGGATTTACAATTTTTTTATCCGATTTACAAAAACTCTGTAGGCCACTTTTAATTATGATACTGCTGTCTCAGTCCGTCATACTTACGTTCTACTTACACTTCGCCTGATATGCAGTAGTCTGCATAATACCTCTCCCCCTATCCTTCGAAGGTGCGTCTACCTGTTGCTAGTGATTCCTGAAAGATAAGAAGGTTAGGAAATAAAAGAAAAAATTTCGCACTTCCATTCATACTGGGTTGACTACTCCCTTGTCCGTTCACCTGATACGCATTCATCTCAATCGTTCCGGGTAGTCACTCCCGTTGTTTCCACTCGCCCAATCTTAACTTACAATAGATAGGTGGAATCTTTTAACGCCAGTAGTCCCCTCGTCTGGAAGGTTTAGCCTTCTTGTCCAAAGTCTCTCCTAGTTTTATTGTCGTTCGTTATTTAGGTCATCTCCAATACTTCATTAATCGGTTTTCTTCTCTCATTGGGCCATTAGCCATTTTTAATTAATCAAACCCCGTTCTCATATTCACTAT
The DNA here is from genome assembly GCF_029784165.1 of Wyeomyia smithii. Taxonomy (NCBI): domain Eukaryota; kingdom Metazoa; phylum Arthropoda; class Insecta; order Diptera; family Culicidae; genus Wyeomyia; species Wyeomyia smithii. The sequence goes on along the minus strand of NC_073695.1, from coordinate 161,869,180 downwards.
ATATTTTTCCCATGTTAAATTCGCATTTTTACAAACAAATGCTGTTCTAAATTCTTTAAACTCCTTACAATCGCCCTCATTGTTACTTCCCGTCCGTCTTTTATCGGGCCATTGGCCATTTTTTCCTACGTCTGTCTCGCACTAACGGGGTCATCTGTACTCTGTGGATCTATCCCATGTTAAATTCGCATTTTATGTAAAAACGTTCCCTGTGTATTATTTACTTCTGTTTTCTGTGTTCCCACACGATAGGTTATTTTTTTTTGTCTATAAATTCAACCACGTCTTTCCCCAAGTAAACGTCACGCCCTTTTGACACTTGTCCATCAAAGGCTTTCCATAATATCGGCGACTATTCATATTTCTTCACTTCATTTTATTTCAGTATACTTTTTCATACAGCTTTAGGTGCTTGGTACTATAACCTATTTTATTTCATTTTATTTTATAACATAGTTTAAGTTCGTATAATCAGTCATAATATCGTTTAAGTCGGTTATTATGAACTTTCTCTAAACGGTTTCCGTTTTTGATTACTGTGGTCATTTCACTTGGGAATTCCACTACTTCATAAGGTCCTCTCCACATATTCTGGAGCTTTTGACCTGATCCTGTCGGGACTGATTTCACTAAAACTAAATCGCCATACATGGGCTGCCATTCATTTGCCTTTCTGTCATAAACTTGCTTGCGCTTTTCTTTTGAATCCTTTAGGTTGGCCTTCGCGTTCGCGTGGAGGTCAAAAAATATTTTTTTCATCTCTTGTGTATATGTTTCATATGTCAAATTGTCCACTCCATTCCGCTTGTAAATGGAGGTGGGAATGCGTGCTGTACGTCCATACAACAATTCGAAAGGGGTGTACCCCGTTGATGAGTTTACTGAAGTATTATACTGAAACGTAAAAAATGGGAGTAAGTTATCCCACGTGTGCGGTTTTCCGCCAATAAATTGCCTTAGGTAAGTTTTTAACTCCCGATTAGATCTTTCCACCAAATTTGCTTGTGGGTGGTACGGACTCGTCGTTATTTTCTTAATTTTCAAAATTTTGCACACATCTTTCATGAGTGTGCTTACAAAATTCGCACCGTTATCTGTAACTAACTCCAACGGTACGCCGAATTTGCAAATATAATTCTCTACAAAAGTCCTCGCTACCGTCTGGCTTTCTTGGTTTTCCATAGGTGCGACAGTTAAATATCTAGTTAGGTCGTCCTGCATGACCAGACCATAACGATTTCCTAAGTCGGATTCGGGTAACACTACTATATCCATGTATAATTTCTCGAATGGCTCCGATGCGGTTGTGGTGATCTGCATCGGTATCTTGTTTGATCTTCCAATTTTGTTCTTTTGGCAGGAATCACACTGCCGAACGTAGTTCTCGATATCTCGTTTTATCGTAGCCCACGTAAAAAGTGTGCCAATTCTTTGGCGCATTCGTCGCGCTCCTACGTGCCCTCCTAAGGGTGCATCGTGAAATTCCTTTAAAATTGTTTCCACTTGATCTGGCGCAATTACTGTACGCTCGCTATTAGCATTATATAATACTATTTGTTTTTCTAGCTTACCCGCTAGGAACTGAATCATTTGCAGAACTTCCTGTTGCTTGATTTTTCTGAATGATATTAGGTGAATGACCCCGGCTGCCTTTACTGCCGTGGGGCTCTTATTGAAGCTATCTAAAAATTGTGAAAAAAATTTCCGGCAATCGATTAATGAACTTTCGCTGCCGTCTACTATGAAACCGCCTACCTTCTTGTCTTTAAATTTGAGTACACCATCCTCTACGTAGTCCTTCAGTCCTTGTGACAGCTGATACAGTGTCTGAAGTTCTCTGTACGCCGTCCGACTGTTCAAAATGACAAGACGAGCTTCGATATTCCTCTCGTCCAATATTCTCTTCGAGACTTCCACCGTCTCACTTGGTATCAGGTCATTTGATAATGCCTGTGAAAAGTCATCATATGAAATGTTGACGAGTTGTTGCTCATCCTCGTCCTCAGCGTTGTCCGCAATGTCTATGGCACTCAAGTCTTGTATTGTGCCGTTCAAATCATCCGAAGCGTTCTTCTGCTGCTCTAGCAGGCGTTTCTGCTGGCGCGTAATCATGGCTATCTGCCTGTGGGGTGAACTTTCCTGCCCCTGACACGTCCCATCTGACAAACGTGACAAAAAATCGGCGACTATATTTTCGCTACCCTGTTTATACCTGATGCTGCATTCCAAACCCTGCAACTTTAGTCTCAATCTTGTCAGCGTTGGAGATGTCTCTTTGAGCCTCCAAATAGCTATAAGTGGTCTGTGGTCCGTGTAGACGATAAACTTTTGACCAAAAATGTAATGTTTGAAATATTCTATGGCCCATACAATCGCCAATAGTTCCTTTTCTATGATATGATATCTGGTCTCTGCACCTACAAGTGCACGACTCGCGAACGCGATCGGCCGGTGCATGGATTTTTCATTCGACAGGACGGCTCCAATAGCATAATTGCTAGCGTCTGTCGTAATAACAAAAGTGTCTTGATAATCTGGCCGGACTAAAACTGGCTCTGTAATCAGCGCGTTTCTAAGGAATTCGAACGCTTCCTGACATTCTTTTCCCCACACAAATTTAGCGTCTTTCTTCAACAAATCATTCAGCGGCTTGCGCTTCTCCGCGATGTTGGGGATAAACTTCCCGTAAAAATTTACTGTTCCCAGAAATGACCTTATACCTTTTACGTTTGTGGGTGGCTTAAGGCTTTGAATGGCCTTAATATTTGCATTGGTGGGTTTTATTTATTTTTATTTGAGCTTTCACGTCCCCTATCTCAAAGAGAACAGTATTCATAAGTTTTTGGAATATTGAGGGGCTGTTCTTTAACCCCATCGGCATCCGTGTAAATTCGAAGTGGCCTTTGGGAGTGGAAAACGCCGACTTATCCGCATCTCGGCGGTCTATCGGGACTTGATAGAACCCCGATTTTAAATCAATTGAGGAGAAATATTTTGCCCCTCCAACATTATCCAATATCTCATTTATAAGAGGTATTGGGTATACAAACGGCTTGGTAACTTCGTTCAATGATCTAAAGTCTACCACAATTCTGTATCTTTTATTACCGTCAGCATCCGTTTTTTTTGGTACACATAACACCGGTGCATTCCAGGGACTAGTGCTGGGCCTAATAATTCCCTGCACCCTCATTTCCTCTATTTCTTTATTAATGTGCCGTTTCGTGGTCTCCGGAAATCTATATTGTCGTTTATTAATAGGCACATCCGATGAAGTTTCTATCGTGTGTACGGCGGCGTCAGTAGTAGTTAACTTGTCGCCCTCGAAAAAGAATATATCCGCATAGCTTTCGACCATATTCTTCACTGTCCTGAATTCTCTATCAGGCAAGTGCGCCAAATTTAGCACTTGCCGTAGTTCTTCAATTCTTGCATTTCCTTTTGACTCTGGTGTCAGCTTGTGCTCCAACAGGTCATAGTCAAGCCTCGAGTCTAGGTCCAACTCGGGCATTATAGTATTCTTCGAGTCAAGAAAATTGTTTTTCGGCTCTTTATTTCGATATGTTTGGTGCTCTCTATTTATTTCGTTTTTGTCTACGTCAGCCTCATTGCGGGCTGTGTTGCTAGTATCTCGCAACTCGTTCTGCACCAAAACTCTATTTCTGGCTGCCACATAAACATGTTGACTAAGGACTTCGTCTTTGGGCATACTCCACGGACTCAAGTCGTCCGGACTTCTGTTTCCGTGTTTCTTGAACACTATGTAATCAAAATTATTTCCTATTTGAAGCGTATGCTTCTTTAAGAATTCTGCGCCGATTAATCCGTCGCTTGGCAAATTTTCTAATATATGAAATTGCGTCGGGATCAAAAAGTCTCCGACTATTAAATCCAACATAATTGTACCTGAGGTACGCACAATGTCTTGGCCGATACCTCCAAAAGTGGTTACGTCCTGTGTATTTACCGGTACATTCAAAAGATTCACAATGCGTGCATTAATTATATTCGCACATGCACCTGTATCTAAGATCAGGTTCAACGTAAATTTGACATTCTGCTTAGCCAGTAGGGTTAACATTAAGTGCCCTCTGACATCGTAATATACTCGCTTAGCCACACAAGCACTGTTGTCTCTTATGTGATTGCATGCGGTCCTCCAATCGGCTATTTCTATATTACTAGGCTCATCGGTACATCTCCGCCAGTCAACATCTTCGCAAAGTTCTGCTAAATCCTCGTTAAAATATTCCTGTGCAACAGGATCCAAAATACCTTCTTTTTGCGAATTACTACTTCTTTCATTAATGTTGGCTACCATAAGCATTTTCTGAGGCATCCGGGTATACGAATTCCTGTACCTCCTATCAGTTGGTCCATTTTGACCGTAATAATTATATTTCCAACCAGTGGCGTAGCCCCTTTGACTCCGCCGACATGAACGTGCGGTGCGATAACTGTAATTGTATCGATTACCGTCGCTAGATCTACATATATTGTCATAAATGTTTTGCTTGTAGATTATTCTATCCCTATTTTTGTCATTATAATATTCATTTCTTCCCAGGCGGCTGTTGCTACAATTAGCGTCTTCGTAATTAATTGTGAAAATATTTCTGCTACTATCAAATTGTCTAAGCGCATCGCGCTGTCTTTCGACCCATTCTAGGCCCTGTATTCTGTTTTCTATTTCCGCGATGTGATAACGCTCATGGTAGTAATCCTCTAAGTCGTCTAGCAGCTCTTCTAACTTCAATGCTCGTTTACCTTGAGCAGCTTCTTTCAATGTGGTGTCACACAAACCCGCCATAAAATGTAATCGAAGACTAACTATCATGCATGACTTCGTACAATTAGTTTCGTAGGAGTCGATTTGCTCCTTAATTTTCAATATCCTCTTTTTATAATCAGGAAAGGTCTCATTCGCCTCCTGTTTCAATGTTTCTACTTGATTTATAACTGCCTCGATGCGTATAATATCCCCAAATTCCTTTAATAAATTCTGCTTAACCTGTGGCCAAGCATTTGCGTTAATTCTATGTATTGCGGCAGCAGCTCTGCCTTTTAGTTTCAATAGAATAATATAAACCAGTGGAGCGTGTGATACTCCTTCTGGTATCCCCCGAGCAAAATGCTCGATATGATAAACGAACGCTTCTAGTCCGTCTAGCGATCCATCAAATTCTGGGATGCACTGCATGGCATCTGCTTTTGGAAACGTGTACTCCATTATGAATATAAAATTTTATATATATTTCTTGAAAAAAAAAAAAAAAAAAATAAAAGGTACTGCGGAATAAATACTATAAGGGCAGAATAAATACTACTACAATAAAAGGCTTATGTAGCCTTCTTCCTCTTTTTCCTAGGTATCACTAACGATTCTGTTGACCAGATGTGATAACGTAGCGTGACCGACTCTAATTTCTTCGTCGCGCCATCAAAAAATCTGAACACCAAGTTTCGAACCATTTGGTGTTAAAGCTTCAATGTTTATTTCTGTTAATCAATCAAACAATTATTTTAATAATATTTTTACCCCAACATGTCTGAGATAAAATAGGCATTTTTTTATAGTTCAATGTTTATTTCTGTTAATCAATCAAACAATTATTTTAATAATATTTTTACCCCAACATGTCTGAGATAAAATAGTCATTTTTATAGTGTAATTGAACCAATTTTACAACTAATCTAAAATTGTAAATGTTCAAATTAGATGGCGTTAAGAGCTGTTTCATAAGAATATTGCAACATCTGTCTCCTTACGACAACATTCATCATAACATATTTTTGCTGTCTGTTAACATTTCCCCCCGGCGGATATTTGATTGTATCGCCGCGCGCGTTGCGCTTATTGATTTACTTTTTTCTTTGACCTACTAAACATGTCACCGCTACTAAATCGTTTTGCTTATGCCAGCAGCACGATCTACCAATGGCCATTAAAATTACTGCATACAAACCGCGACCTTGACCGTGCCTGGCACAGCTGATCGCAATAACACTGTAAAATACGTCACCTATTCAACCTGGTGGCATAAGAACGGGACGACAAGCATTCTAGCATATGCTACTATACTGTATAAGTAAAGACGCGATCGCAGAGGCTCTCACGCTCTTTTTATATCGCTAACGATAGCGTAGCTCCCAATTTTCATACTTGCTGTATGGCTACCAGTGGGCTAAAAACTCTTTTTCAGAACAATTAAGGTGAGTTCCATGTGCGTAACTCTGTCTGTTTGCGTTCTACAATTCGTCTTTGCCATCGGTGTTGCCGCAGGCACTGCTATTTAATTAGTCAGGTCGTGCAAATGTCAACTAGTTTATTTCGCTGGTACGGAGTCACATTATTTTTGGGCGAAATGAATGAACCTTTTTTGTTATAGAGAAGAAAATCAAGAACTTACCGGTTAAAATTTATCTTCCTGTTGCGACAGATTCGTCTGAAAAAAAAAACAAATAAATCGAGTTCGCGTAATGTTAGATTTCTTCCAACACTTTTTCACACTTTTTACACACTGGTAAAGAAAATCCTTATCACACACAACAACAGCTTCGCACTTGTGTTCTTGTCCATTTTTAATAATTTTTTTTTTACCGTTATCGAACACTACTTATACTTAAGCTTCTTTTGACTTTATATTACCTCGCGTGGTCCGTTTCCTTTTCTAGAAACCAAATCCCACCGCTGTCACCACATGTGTAGGTATACCTGTATCCTGGGTATAACCTACCAGGACTTGCTCCAGGAAACCCTGTACGCGCAATTGGCGCGGAATTAATACACAAAGATTAACGTGGACTAACTGACTTTATTTTCGTACATCACTACTTAAATATACCCTACCGGTAACTCAGAGAGAGAGACTTTCTCCACTCTCTGTTTACCTTACTAATCTCTTAACCTAATCTAGTACTGCTAAAGTACAGGCGGCGTTTTGTTTATAACACAAAACTTGTTTATTTTGGTCGAGTTTGTTTGCCGGTGGCACGGCAGAAGGCTGCGCGAAGTTCTTTGCCACCTGTGGCATAATCTGTTGATACATAGAGTGTTGACAGAGCCGTTCGCGGTCCTCTGTCAAGGGAACCAAATGTTTCGCCTGACTAAAGCATAGCAGAAGGCTATGCCCTTCTAGGAACAACATTTAACTTTAATTATAAGGCTCGTGACGGAGCATTGGGTTCTTTCTTCGCAGGGTGTGACGTCACAAAAGTATCAAAACCGTTGGTAACGATACTGGTATCGCCTATCCCCAATAGAAGGCATCGGTATCGTTTCAAAGTATCGTTGGCAAAGTATCGATACCGCTACTTATCGCTGGCAACGAGTATCGATGCCAAAATACTCGATACTTCGGCTCCATGTATCGATACCGTTGGTATCGATACAAGTATCGCCCATCCCTACTAAATACAACAATAAAAAACCACTTTTGACAATATTTCCGACATTAAAAGATTTCTGTTATGGTCGTGTTTTGGTTTCGAAGCTTTAAAAACAGCAACAATAACAAACGTACAAGCAGTGAAACGTCACCCGTGGATTGCTTTATTGTATGCCAGAGACTAGGAGATTGCGGGTTCAAGTCCCATTTGGATGCGGTATATTTTTTCAAGTCTGTATTATATTTTCAGTTCGCTTATTTTTCACTTTGCTAACTACATACATTGTCTGCTCTAACGAAGATTGATTTGGAAAATATCACCAAGGGGTACGTGGACAACAAAAGGTTGAGAACCGCTGCTCTAATTGATTATATCTGACTGCCAAAAACAAATCGTCGAAAATTGGTTCAATAGTTTCGAAAAATATCAATTTGACATGAGGAGTACAGTATGTTTCTATTTTTAAATGAATTTCAGCTCTGCTACAACGCCTTTTTTGATGCGATAAAAGCATTAGGATGTTTTAGCTCTTCAACTATTCTTGGAAGTAGCAACTCATCAGAGTTCAGTTTAGATTCTGTAACGATTGAATGCTATAGGTCTCTCTTCGCTCAGGACATTTCCAATTTAGGGTAACTAAATGTTGGAATTTGTTTTTGGCATTAACGTCAATATTTTGTTTTGTTCTTATTTCTAGCCATAAAGTTCCAGAACCGGCATCACTATCATTCGTGTGCGTTATATTTCGTATGATGTACAATACAGCCTTAGACAGCTACGAGAATAATACCTTAACGAATATTGCAGAGATAGACATTCATAAAAATGTCACTACAGTGGATAAACCGAATAATGTAGGTTATAATTGGTGTGATACATACTAATATTCTACTTTTCACAATTTTAATAATTTTCACAGGGTAACAAGACAATAATAAATACTTTGAATCTAACACCGTTTTGCACGGAACCTATTATTGTACATCCCGGCATTGTGTTGTGTATGTTGCTACTTCTTCCTTCAATTGAGCATCCACTGTATACTCATAAAGGGTTAGATCTGCGTTATTATCTTGCCGAGATATTAAAAAGCTTAGTTCGTAATGAGCGTAATCAACAAATAATGTGTGAAGCAGGAATGGCTGGCAGTTTACTGAAATTTTGCAAAGCAGCTTTATTAGTCGAACAGCATACACTGCATTTACCGTTGCAATATATGTTTGAGCGTTTAGCGGTTCAAGCATTGCAACCGAAAGAATTTAGAGAATTTTTACGTCTTGGTTTCTGTCCTGAGACAATAGAGACTGGAAATTCAATACCTGTTTCAATTCCATTGACTCGTATCAAAACGTTAGTATCTATGACCACCCCCAGGGACTTTCGGGCACACGGTTCATACACTTTGCCACCATTTGTTGAAATTGATATGAGCTCTGAAGGATTCGGGTGTATATTTTTACCAAGCTTAGCGCCGCAGGTACTCTCGGCAAACAGCACAGAAACGGATGGACAAACAATTGGAGGCATTGGGACAGGCGATAGAAGTTTCCCTCCTGCTAATGGTTTGAGCTATTCAACCTGGTTTTGTGTGGAGAAGTTTGGTGATTCACGAGTTGATCCACACTGTGTGCGACTATTGACAATAGTTAGAGCGGTCAATAAACCACGAGAGGAAAATTTTATTTGTTTCACTATTTTATTATCAGCAAAAGATAAAGCAATAATTACATCAACACAACCTACGCTGTTGGAGCAAAGTGAGTTTTTCTTACATTATATCTAATTTTATCAGTTGATAACTGTTACATTTTAGATAATGCGGAATGGGAACCTGAATATTCAGAAGAATTCAGTGTGCGCGTATGGTGTCCAGATTTGCTTATAGAAGGACAATGGCATCATTTAGTTGTGGTCATGAATAAATTAGCTGCAAAGAATAGCAGTTTCTCCCTTTTTATTGATGGGCATCATATGCATACACAAAAAATACAATATATCACTCCAGCACCGGGTACTAATTTCCTTAGCAATGCTTCTCCAACGTCATCAGTGTATGCGTACATTGGGACTCCACCAGTTTGGAGAAGATATTCGAGGCTTTGTTGGAAGCAAGGTGTATGCCATCTAGTCGAAGACGTAAGTTAATGACGCAGTGCTTGATGTTCAGTTAAGATGCTTATTTTTAGGTCTTTACTCATTCTATTGTGAATAAAATATACGCACTTGGACCGCACTACCTTGGATCCTTACAAGCTCCTCACACCGACAGAGCGCAGGATGATACGGTGAATCCGTTAGTACCTGAAGAACGTGTTTTGTTAGGATTGAATGCTCGAGCTGTGTCGAATTTGACTCTGTCGAAGATAAGAAAAGTATATAGCAGACTAGACTGTAAGGCCATAGCTAAGCAACTGGGGATGAATTCACATGACAACGCTACTCCTATTAAGGTGTTACATAATTCAGCAGGGCATTTGGCAGGACCAGCACGTACTTTGGGGGGCGTTATGATTGGATACTTGGGAATTAGATGTTTTAGTCCAAATCCAGTTTCGGCAATCATTTACACCGTTGGAGGCTGTAGTGTATTACTGGGAATTATTGCTATGTCACAAAACGTGGAGAGTCTTTATGCTGGTGTGAAAGCTTTAACATGTGTATTAAAATCTAACAGGTCAACTCAAAACGAAATGGATAGAAAAAGATACTACCAAACACTTGGAATGATTTTCAAAAGAAAAAAACACCTTTTAAACTCGCACATATTACATCTCACCTTTAATTTAGTTGGAACAGTCAATAGCGGCCAGGAAACATCAGCCATTCCGAATATTATGTCATTCCAGGTAAGTTATTATCACGTTGTTTGTTATGCTACATTTGTATTTTAATGCGGAAACATACGTTGGAACGCAAAGATGAATATTTTGTTTGAGACAGGAGATGTAGGATTGTAGATATTAATTTAATTCATTGTTGTTTCAAGGATCTTTTGTGTGACTTCGAAATATGGCTTGGTGCACCAAATGATTTATTAAAATCTTTATTGGAACATTTGTATGAGCTAGCATCGGAATCAAGTGAAAGGCGAAACAACATTCGTATCATGCGAGACATGCAGGTAATTTGACATTACCAAAATTATTATTTTAGATTTCTGAATACATTTGTTGACGCTCTATTATATGTTGGCCTCCGAGACCGGCAAAAAAATGAGCATCTTTCAGTAAAAATTTGTTTATTGCGACATACGCAGTGCATTTATATGACATAAATGCTACTCTTCACTTGTTCTAGTGCATCTCAAAAATGTTATTAATTGTTGATGAAATAGATGATCAGAGTGCGAGAGATGTGTTGTACAACCTGTTGGAAATACTTCTCGGTCCGCAGCCACGAATCAATGATTTATTACTATTTGGGCAACATTTAGTATATAATATTCCTCAGGTAAGTTATACTATTTGTATGAATTGCTTAGTGAAAAGTGTTTTCGCTAATGGGTATTTTTTTAGCCCGGCAACGATGATGACAGAAATATGAATTTATTGGATTATATAGATCTGAAATCACTTGTGTTGTACAATCCAAAAATGTTTAAAACTAACCTTTCACTACGAAAAATAATTCTCCGAAACAGAGGTCTGTGCTTGCTGCATGGTTTACTTTTTACAGCACGAAACACTGTGAATACTGCTCTTGGTGAGGAAATCTCCAAAGTCCTAGGAATCGATTGGTTAATGCTGTTCATGCAGCCACATTTACATTCTTCAACAGTAATCTGGGCTATGCGCATACTAGTAGTACTATGTGCTAATGATATTATTATAGCACGTTTACGTGGAGGTACTATGAATTCTGGTTATATGCGAAATACAGAGCTGATATGTCAAAACAAAGATGTTGTAAAGCTCTCGTCATCGCAAGCAACGGCTTTATCCTCAAATTCAAAAATTTCGGATGATAATATTCTTTCACTAATAACAAAACAAAATGAAGACAGCAAAACATCTCATACGCATTGTTCGGGCTTTAGCTATTTAGAATGGCTACTACTACACCACATAAACATACCGGAAATATATTTTCTTCTGACGGCACTCATAATGGGCCAACCAGTGAAGGTTCTTGGGACAGAGCATATAAATCTGGACTTGGACAGGATTTGGACTTTCTTATGGGGGACGCCTGTATCGAGTGCTCTTAGCAGTAAGTACAAATAACTCAATATTATGGTCGTTTAGCATGATAATCTCTCACGTCCATAGGGAACATATATTACGTCACGCGGAATTCGGCAATTTTCAATACACCTAAACCCCCACGTTACATAATTTTGCATGGTGGCCTCACGCAGTGTAAGTGGGTCCCACCTACTGGACTATATTTTTCGAAAATTTCTAATTAACTATTTCCCCAGTTAGTAACTTTTTCAATCGTCAACTCCACATTTACTGCTTGAAACAGAAATGAAAGTAGCTTGACTTGCAATATAGTCATTTAAAATAAGAAAGATATCTATTTATAATCTGTGCGTAAATCAGTGAATAACGCCGATATTTTCCAAAACTTATTTCTCAACGTGAGTACTGCCTTACTGTAAATTGGGGTGACTTTGATCACTTCTTTTTAATGTGTAAATGTATTTTTTTTTCCTGTATGGGCTTCCTCACTAAGACAAGAATCGTAGATCTATTGTGAGATATGCCCGTATCCCGCACTTCTGTTAAAAGCAATACCTCTATTGAGAAGTGGCATGCTTATTATTATTGTTCATCAGTGCTTGTGTGTAATGTGCTACTCTTCCTTACACGCTTACTGTTCTACTATACCGATAATCGTTTCTCTTGCCAAATATCACCAATTATAATTCCCTGGAGAAGTTTCGTCGTGCGTCCTTCTGGCCAGTTTTATTGATAGGAGGAACTTATTTTTTGTTAAGAGGAAGTCACGAAAAGGTATTTGTAGATTTCAGCGTAAAGGAAGGGTGACTGGTGGGGAGCCTGAGAATAAACCCATGCTTAAGTCCTTTTTGACATCGGATGGCCTGGTTCTACTAAGATTCGAACCAACGACCATCCGCTTGACAAAGCGGACTCTATAACCATGCGGATACGCAGCTCCCGTGTAAATGTATTTGAATGTGTAAATGTATTTAAATGTATGTAATATTTTCAGAATATACTACATACAATATTGTTTGATATTTTCAAAATAAGTACTGGCATGTATTGAGCAATATCCATTCACTACTTCAAAGGTTTAGCAATGATTCTGCTGTTTGCAATTTGGGGGCCATTAATAATCTACGTGGACAGTTTTGTTGGCGAATGTCCAAGATTCACACAACATTTTTAGAATATTTATGAATGATTATCCACGGAGAGGGAAGGTGATTTAAAATCATCAAAAACTAGTCCACGTGGAATATGGCTTATGCTATGTTACGTTACGTCTTAGGTTGTTGTTAAGAAGAAAATATATAATACGCTGTGGAAATTATTGGAGCTCAACATTGCCTTCGAGGAAAAACTTGCAAAAATAATAATAAAAATTGTATTTTAATAGGGTATCGAACGTCTTCGTCAGTGGTTTTCTTCGGCAGGCATACCCTATTTGTTCATCTTAAGAACTAAACAGAAAACGAAACTGAAAAAACTTTACGTATTTCAGCTTGTTGTTTTGAATATGCTTGAACCGATTGTTTGTATGCAACAAAAATCGCCAAAAATACACTTTTTGGTTAATATTTTAGTATGAAAAACACTTCAAATAGCAGGAAAAGCATGAATAGTAGCAATGTATACATATATAACATGATCAGTGGAGATTACGACAAATCACAAGCACTACGAGCGCTTTTTATCTCAATTTAAAAAAAAAGAGGAAGAGTGATCTAAGTTACCCCGCTGATTAAAGTTACCCCCGTTTACGGTACAGATTTTAAATAACAGTCAAAAGTGTACTGAGTTATACCTATACCAAACAACGTGATTCCAATAGAATATAAATATCCAACTGTATTTTACAGGTTCTACCTTGCCTAAGATGACGTTATGTTCCGAAGCTGTTTGCATCATGCTTAGTATTATAAGACGAATAGTACATACCACAGATAATGCAGAGTGGCTCAACAACCATCCTGTAACATTAATACAGGTTTTATTTTCGCTATATCATAATTTACCAGATTTCATGGCGATTGTCATGTCAGCGGATGTGATTCACTCTTTAATTGGGGTATTATTTCCGTTTCCCATAACATTAGCAGAGTCCGGAGCAAGCAGCATCTCATCGCCATCAGAAGAACTATCATCATATCATATTCTCGAGAATCGCGCATTATGCCAAGATAATCAAGATTTAACAAGCCACCCGGTTCGGAAATTTATAATTGATTTTCTACGAGTTGTTGCTGTTGATTCGTTTAGTTTAGCATGCAACGGAAAAAACCTTCCAATTATCGACAGTATTTTAGACGATCAACCTGATAATTATTCCAACACTGCAAGATGTACGTTCATTACGGAAATGATAGGCACTTTAATGGATCACTTATTAGCAGCTGATATACTAGTCGGTGAACAAGCGGCGCTTCCCATTGTTCCGTTGTTGCAAAGTCACGTACAAAATATTGCTCCTAACGTTTTCTACTTATCAGCTCGAATCGTCGATAAATTATGGCAGGGCAGTCTTAATAGAGATCCACATGAAATTTTTGAATTTATAATAAAATTAATAGGTCAAGCAAAACGTCGCTCAAATGCTCTATCCCTCGATCAACTATATCATTCTTTGAATCGTTGCATTTTGTATCTTATATCTCGAACTACGGATACTGTGTCGGATCAAATGATGGTAATGGAGGCGTTACACAAACTTACGACCAATCGGTTAATAATTTTCGGGGCTGGAAATCATGAACTGGAATTTATTGGATGTTTAACTTACTGTTTAATGCAATTGACAGCTAACGAAAAAATAGCATATTACGTGAAGGATAGCTCGGACAATATTCGGACAACTACATGGCATGTAAATCCTATTGATAAATTAATTAGTGTCAACGAAGATGATTCTCTGAATCATCATCAAGGCACGAATTTAATTGCTAATGCGGCATCACGTGTATGGGAAGAGTTGTATGTGTGCAAGAAACCAGCAATTGAGGAAGTGTTCAAAATAACGTTAACTGCACCACTAAATTACGCCAAAGCACCAGATATGATAATTACAAGGGAACAGATATTAGATGTCGCTTTAAAACTATGGTTGAGTTATCTAGACGGTGAAAAAAAGGCTCTATATAAAGTACCGTGGGATTTGCATAACAACATACAATCAAAAATTCAAAAAGTGACGGGCAATTTGACGAGGTTGGCAAGTCGTACAAAAGTTAGAAAAGATGACCAGTCAAAGGAAAAATCCGACCCAGATATGGAAACTATCTATCAGCTCAATTTGGTTAACTTATATTTAGTTAAAGAATTCTGGGAAACTCGTTGCACCCAACATTTGCATACAGCGCAGCATACCCAAAGGTATGTTTACCATGAATGGTTACAATCAGAGTCGGAATTGTTTAGGGAGCGTGGTCTTTGGGGTGCGGAAGAAGCTAACGATTTTACTAAATGGATGCTTGATACTACAGAAGGGCCATACAGGATGCGTAAAAAGATGATTAAAAATGATTCGTTCTACACTCATTACCCTTATCGACCGGAAATGGAGATATCTGACCAAGCTTGTGTAAGTATGAATAATTCTATCATCGTCCGGCTAATCAGTATGTCAGGTCGGACTCGATTATCCGGAGTATCGAATTTTTTTTCACTCCGGATAGTCGAATTTTCCGGATAGTCGAGTCACAAGAAATTTATTCAAATTTGCAACCAACGAAAATAAATATTATCTTTTGTTATGTTATTTAAATGATGCAGTGGCCTAGCCAGAAATTATTTCTGTGGGGAAAAGGGGTAAAGTTTTGAGAAGCAAAAAAAAATAATTAGACACTGATTGGTTTCACTTAACTCGGAATTGTCACGAACATGCCGGAAGAAACAGAAATAGTAACAAATATGACGAGAGGGTTGGTAAAGGTAAAAAAATATTGAAAACAAACAGCAAAAAATAACGAGATAATCAAATCTGAAATTCTAGTTAATCAAATCCCGAATACAGGCCCTCTACAATTATGGGTCAGTCAACGTGTTGTCTGAATGATCAAACATAAATATAAAATCGGAAAAGTTATCATTTACCAATGTTTCTTTGATAAAAATGTGAATCTTAAGAATATTGAACAGATAGGTCGAGAATGAGTAGCCCAAATCAATGACTATTATGTAGCATAACGGGATTAGAAGAACAGTGGTTTGAAGTGCCCATGCCACTCACTCTTAACAGGTGTTGCAATGTAATAGTGATATGAGTGCGGGACAACATTGAAGAGACAGAATAGAAAACAATAATGTAAAAGATTAGGTATTTTCCTACTATAATTGGCAATACCGCTCGACATAAGTTTTTATGCAAGATTCCATCTCAATTGTGCAGAAGCCTCTTTCCCAGAACCAAGTATAGTTACAAAATTTCATTTCCACAGAAAGACAGACATTCAATGCAACCTTGCGTCGTTATATAGTGTATTTTCCCGATGTTCCTTCGCCGGAATAAAGTACTGATACTAGACACTTTTTTCCATGGGAAACAACGATGGCCGCATGGCAGCGATTCAAGTAGGAAATAATAAAATAGTAGTGATAAGGTTTTTATTTTTTTTTGGTAACCATAAGTAACAGGGACAAAACCAAGAATTGAAAAGCAAGACAAGGACAAGAAGAAAAATCGGAAAAGAGAATTGTTACTCGCCGGTTTTTTCATTATAATAGAACTAATTGAAATTTGTTTAATAAAACCGGCAATGTAACTACACACCCTACAGTGCCTAGCAATAGTCTCAGCCTTGATAATCGCATTTCGAAAAGTCGTGCCTCAAAGCGTCCCAGTGTCATTATTTTGAGCAAAGACAAGATCGAATTTTTTTAAGCCAAATGTCTTAGAAATGCATAAAATGTCGGCATCTGATGTTGTCTATTCCTGTATAGACTGATCACTGCGACCAGAAACTTTGATCTTTTGTGATATCGCTCGGGTGTTTTCTGTATTCCGCACTTCTAATTATTAGCATTATCACTATTGAGAGTAGATGACATGATTATTATATTTCGTGCTTGTGTGTATGTTTTTTTCATTCCTTTTTTTACGCTTGCTGCTCCGAGGCTCGCTGCCTTCGGCCAATATTATCGCCTATTACAATTCCCTGGAGAAGTGAATGTCAATTGAATGTCCTTCTGGCCTGTTTAATTGCAATAAGGATTCATTTTTGTCAAGAGGTATTTTTTGTTGAGGTTTTGCAGAGTTAAACGTGAAGGAAGGGTTAAGTGAGGAGCCTGAGAACAAACACACGATGAAGTCCGTTGACATCGCATAGCCGGAATTCAACTAAGATTCGAACCCACGACTACCCGCTTGTCAAAGCGGACTCTGTAACCCTGCGGCTATAGAGCCTCCCGAACATCGGATGTCGACGTTTTATGCATTTCTCAGACATTTGGCTTTCCGCATTTGCTGGGGAAAATACGGCAACATTTGAGTGCTTTATCCGGAAAATCTTCTAAGATTACCTTAGTGTGGGTCCCTTCTCACTGCTCGATACCGGGCAATGAGAAAGCGGACTCTTTGGCTAAGGTGGGCGCAACAGACGGTGACATTTATGAAAGACCAATTGCCTTTAATAAATTTTTTGCACTTGTACGTCAGAACATGATCATCAGTTGGCAAAGTTCCTGGATCAGAAGGGAACTGGGAAGGTGGTTTCATTCAAAACAAAGTATCGATGAACCCGTGGTTCAAGGGGTTGGATGTAGGTCGAGATTTCATTTGCGTGATGTTTTGGTTTATGTCCAATCACTACAGATTTGACGCGCATCTCCGTCGTGTTGGGCTCGGGGAAAGTGATATCTGTGCCTGTGGTGAAAGTTATCACGACATAGAGCATGTTGTTTGGTCATCCCTTGTATACCGTGACGCCAGGTCTAAATTAATAGCTTCCCTTCAGGCCGAGGGTAGACGACCAGCTGTTCCTGTTCATGATGTTTTGGCGAGCCGTGACCTACCCTACATGTTCCTCATATATGTTTTCCTAAAATCCATCCATGCCACAGTCTATTCCTGTTCCCCTCCGCCTACACCCAACAAAACGACAAGAACACGTTTAAACCAAGCACAGAACCAGCAATTAGACCCCGCACAATACCTCCAGGACCAGAGGATTACAAGCCTTTGTCCCTTTTAATTAGCTCCGTAAAACATTAATTTGTATTGTGCCGTGCCAAATAAATGTTGTGTGAACAAAGAAAGCCCCTGTCCCAGCTCATGACATCGTGGATCAGCAGAACATACATAGGTGCCGTTCCTAAACCACGTGGTCATATTTTGATCACTTTTCATACCCCCCGTACCCCCCGTGGTCTTTCGTGGTCTTTTGGCCAAACCCTCATTCTTGACTTGGTGGCGACAAAAAATTATAAGTCAGGAAAAAAGACCACGTGGTCACTTCGTTGGATAGTTAAAGTTGTACAATGATTAGATAGTTGAAGTTGTAACGCACATCTACATTATCAAATGGATTAAGGTTTTGGTTCAATATTATTTTAGCCCTCGAGAAAGGCAAAAAGAATCATGCATTATTCTACGATTATGATTTATTTACATACCATAACAGAATATGCAGCATGTTTTTCATTAATAAGAAAATATACTTCAAAAGATCATAAGCATTTTGTAGATTTATGTTATTTCAGTAAACCCTAAATTTGTTTTTGTATTATTTTCATAGCGACAAATGAAATACAAAGTAGCAACTAGTCTCGACAGTAAGAAATACTACCTTAGTGTGAAGAATGTACCCATCGTTTTGTCGCTCCACACAGAGCAGGAACAAGGATCAGAGACTCTGAATAGAACCGATAAAATAGGAAGAAGGTATATTTTTGGTGCAAAAATATCCACATAAAAATATATAGTTTATTTATTTGATTGCAATAGTTTACAGGACAACGAGCAAGGATATGATGTGGAAGATGAGGAAGAACTGTCATCCACATTGGATAATCAAACACTACTACGATTGCTAGAAGAAAAAGAAAAGGTAAGGCAGATATTAAGTGGTTTGGTTTCAAATTTCAGCCTACAATAGTCTAGAAATTATCCAATTATCAATATGAGATGTACACTAGATCCGCATACAGACATCCAAGCGGAATCCTTAATATGTGTGAACAGCGATGTTTTCTGCTCAATTTAATTGCTCAAAGAGTAAACTTTGTAACTTTCACATTGAGGAGAACGGTTGCTGCCAAAGAGCGGAAGAGTGCGCAAAGAGAAATAACGCACGCAAAAAAGTGGAACGATAATGCAAAATTTTGCTCTTTGTACAGCGAAATTGTTGACATCACTTGCCGAAAGCAAGTGTGAGAGAAAAATCCAAGTCTTCTCTCATCTCCACTCTTCTTTCACAGCAATGTTGCCATTATCACTAATTACCAGAATAGCACTACGCTTCACACAGATAAATACTGTGTTGAATACTCCCGAATGTCTTGTGTTTGTCGTTGATCAATATAAATTTTCTTGTTTTTGGTAAAATATTATTCTATTCGTAAAAAGTTCAAGATGGAGTAATAAAAAAACAAATTTTCACTTGAAATTCATGAGGCAGACAATGTACCCAAGCAACATTTGTAACATCTATTCGAAAAAGAAATTCAATGAAAAGTCGCACAGTGAACAGTGAACATTGCAGTTACTGTGAAATATACTAGGTTAAATGAAAGAAGAAAAAGTCACATATTTGTCGCGAATAGACTTTTCATCTCACTAAGATACAGAAATGTTACATAGTAGGTAGTGTAACTTTGATACCGCACAGTAACTTTAATCAATCATTCATTGTCACAATTATATTTACATGCAACTGATATGTGGCAATTCCAGAAATCTTTTTACATTGTCACTAGTCGACAACTCACATGAAATATACTGCCTTCCCAAGCATAATTGTCCCACTGGCAGTGGTGGGCACCATTCCGCTAATTCGCTAATCGCTAATTAGCGACGCTAATATTCAGTTAGCGGTTTAGCGATTTCGCTAATTTTTGAGCTGGTTATCGAAACTGTTAGCGTCGCTAAAATTTTGGCCTTCGAAACGCTAATCGCTAATTCGCTAAATTTTGTAGAGAAGCGACAGTAGAGCTATTTAGAATAGCCGTGAATTACTGATGGCGTACGTAAATTGCTTCGAAAGATGAACATACTTTATTGCGAAAGTTACTTTTAAAACGTATGTTCCATTCAAACAACGCTCAATTGTAAAATTGTCTAGAGTTCCTCTCTTTACGACACAAGTGCAAGTCAGTATTTTTACCCTAGAATGATGTTCCAGTTATCGTCAGCGTTGCCGTTGTGCCAGATAAATCTGGATTTTGCCAGATTTCTGTTTGCGCGCCAGACAAACAGATAAACCTCAGAATCTGCCAGATATTTGTAAATGAGCCAGATATTTGCCAGATTTCATCCGCGTCGTCTCGCAAAAAGGTCATTACTGCGAGATGGGCCGTGTCTGGCCTTCACCTACCTACACCCGGGGAGAGTAAAATAAACAGGGCACCACTTTCAATTTTGCCAGAAATTTTATCCAAAAATGAGTGACAGATTTTTGCCAGACTTTTTATTTTCGTTTTGCCAGATTTTATTCAAAACTTAATGGCAACGCTGGTTATCGTACGAGTCACAGGAGCGTTTTGAAGAACAAGCTCAAGGTTTAGATTGAATTTTCGGCATACCAAGAACTTTTTTAAATTGCAATGCGCTTGAAGTTATGACCATTTTGGCTCTATTTTTTTGTTTCAGATAATAATTGAATTTTAATGAAAACATTTCTAAAAGTATTTATTTTTACTGTAAGCTGAATAACTTTTGTTACTCCTTGTTTTTACAAAATCAAGTATGAACACCGTTTTGTACACTTCTTATTGTAAATAGCTCTCAAAAGTAGTTGTTTTCTTCTGTTTCACCACAAAGATCAAAGTGGTCCAAATCTTACAGAACACAACCGATAAATATAGTTTTCTGACTACTTTCATATTAATAAGTTAGCGATTAGCGATTAGCGAAAGTTCCGCTAATGTGGGTTTAGCGTTTAGCGTTTAGCGATTATCGAGCTAAATTTTCCGATTAGCGGCTTAGCGATTAGCGTCGCTAAATTTTCGATTAGCGGTGCCCACCACTGCCCACTGGGCATAAGGTTTGTGTAGAACATGGGACAATTATGCTTGGAACGGCAGTATACATACTGTGAAAGGTTACATTGTAGCTTTGATTTGAAGTTTGCTTGATTAGATGAGTAAAAACTTGGACATTTTTACTTATCTGCAACAGATTCGACATTTTTTTACCAAGCTAATCATGTTGTTGGATGAACAGCTCTACTTATCCGCAACAGATACGACATTTTTTACTAAACTAATCATGTTATTGGATGGTCAGTAAACAATTTTTTCACCACACCGACCGTCATAGTTGGTAGGGTTTTTTTTCTGGTTATCTGTTGGGCACTCTGTACAACACCAAACGGCATCGCTGCTGTGTTTTCAAACTCTTCACGATAAAAGCACCATATAGGAGAACCAAGGCCAAGACAAACCATGGCTCATCTCTATATGCAACTATTGATATTTTGAACAATAATAATACTAGTCATATGCCAAGAGAATTCGAATAATTTCGCGTGTTATTTTATTCAAGAAATGATCGAAATAAATTCACCCTCATCAGCGCAGCAAACTGATGTAGCTTTCGCAGTGTCTGGATTGCCCTTGGTTTCCCTATGCGACCGTTGCCTTCAATAACAAAAGTAAATGTCATCAATGCTTTTGTTACACTGTGACAAGATGCATTGGCAGAATAAGTTACTTCGTGACAAGATTTGTAAAGCTATTGTTACAGGATAATTTACTGGCAACATTTGAGATGCCGTTGTTTCCGTGAAACAAATTTGGACGATAAACAAGTGACAAATAAACATGCCGAAGTTTAATAGTAGTCACAGCAGATGATTGTGACCGAATTGTGATTCTCGAATACCGACTGACTACCGACTGAAAGTTTATGTAATACTGTCATATTCATTTTTAAATAAGAAGACCATTGCAAATATTTGGTAAAAGTATAATCCTATTGCAACAAGATTTCCATAGAATGTTTCAAAGGATTTTTCAGTAACAAATTTGTGTGTGTGTGTGTGTGTGTGTGTGTGTATGTGTGTGTGTGTGTGTGTGTGTGTGTGTGTGTGTGTGTGTGTGTATGTGCAGATTTTTATTCTCACTCACTTTTCTCAGAGATGGCTGAACCGATTTTCATGCAATTAATTGCAAATGAAAGGTTTAGTTGCCCAATAACCCCTATTAAATTTCATTGTGATCGGATTTTAGTTTAGAGGTTATGTATCAAAATGTAAAAATCATGAAACATTATTATCTCGAAAACTACACAACCGATTTGGTTTCAAATGAACGGGCTACCTGAAACACCCTTAACTTTTGAATTTTATGAAGATTGAGCTTGTGATTCGAAAGTTATGAAAAGAAACGTATTTTGAAGACTGTTTAATCTCACTCATGTTTCTCAGAGATGGCTGAACCGATTCTCATAAAATCAGTGTCAAATAGAAGGTCTGATTGCCCCATAAGACCCTATTGATTTGTTTTGCAATCGGACTATTACTTTGCCTGTTATGTTTAAAAATGTGAAATCCAGCTTTGAAAAGGAACATATTCCGAAGACTACTTGGACTCACGGACTTTTCTCAGAGATGGCTGACCCGATTTTCACAAAATTACTGTAAAATTAAAAGTCTAGCTGCTTCATAATACCCTATTGAATTTTACTGTAATCAGACTGTAACTTCGTCTGTAATGTACCGAGATGTGAAAATCACGAAACTTCATTATCTCAGAAACTACACAACCGATTTGATTAATATTATGATGAGCGGGCTAGTTAAGGGTTAACTGATGAATTATGATTGAACACGTGGTTTCAAAGTTTGGCTGCTCTATACGTTCCCATTTCATTTGATTATAATCGAACTTAAGCAACCGTTATGTATTAAATTGTTAATAAAACAACGAAAGTTTATTATCTCAAAGATTACATGACTTATTTGAACATAACTAGTGCCATACGAACGAGTCATCTCTCAAACTTACAAATAACAAAATTCATAATTTCGATTTCGAAATGTGGCTCAAAAGTTATGGAAAGAGAAGAAATTCAAAGACTATTGACCTGGTTTGATCGATATATGTGGCCTCAACATAACTTTAATGTGGTATCGTACTATTTGAACTTTCCAAATTCATTAATTTCTTGCCATGTGTTTGAAATCTGCAAATGCACGACGAATCGGCCATAGGATATGATCAAAGTCAAATAACAAATCGTTTAAAATGATTGTTTTTATCGAAATGATAACATCCTCGACATTTGGCTTCTGTACATCGCCTTAATTCTGAATACATTCATATTGGGTGGTATTCGGTCATTTTCAGCAGATTTTCTGGCATCAATCTGACACCGGAAATACCCATATTGGAAGTTATTTTGGTTGTTTTCCAGAAACTAAAAGTGGTCGTCTTTAAATTCAAAATGGTGTCTAGGGTCAATGTTTGATTTCTATGCATCTTCTCGATTACGGAAATATCCATATTGAGTATTATTCGGTCATTTTCGACGGTTTCCTAGAAGTTGCCATTTAGCAATTCAAAATGGTACCTGAGGTCAATTGTTAGCTCCTTGCATCATTCTGGTTCCAGAGATACCCATATTGGATGGCATTTGTTTATTTTAGGCTGTTTTTCACAAACCGGTAGTCGTCATTTTGGACTTCAAAACTGCCTGTGAAATCAATTTCTGTCATCTGGGTGTAGTTCTGGTTCCGAAAACATTCATATTGAATGGTATTTGGTCATTTCCGGCTGTTTGACAGACACCGGAAGTCACCATGTTAAAATTCAATATTGTGTCTGTGATCAATTTTTAGCTTCTGTCCATCTTTCTGGTTCCGGAGATACTCATATTTAATGGGAATCGTCCATTTCAGGAAGTTTTCCAGAAACCGGAAGTTGCCATCTTACAATTCAAAATGTTGTCTGAAGTCGATTTGTGGCTCTAGTGCATCATTACGATTCCGGAAATATACTAAGGTCGCTTTTTACGCGGCTTTTTTTACGCGGACTCCGGAATTTACGCGTTTTTTTTTTACTCGGATTCCGGAATTTACGCGTTTTTTTACGCGGATTCCGGAATTTACGCGGTATTTTTTTTTTGCCCGGATTTCGGTTTCCCTTCACTCGGAATGCAAAATTAACGATGGTTTTTTACGCGGATTCCGGAATTTACGCGGATTCCGGAATTTACGCGGTTTTTTTACGCTGATTCCGGAATTTACGCGGTATTTTTTTTGCCCGGATTTCGGTTTCCCTTCACTCGGAATGCAAAATTAACGATGGTTTTTTTACGCGGATTCCGGAATTTACGCGGATTCCGGAATTAACGCGGTTTTTTTACGCGGATTCCGGAATTTACGCGGTTTTTTTTACGCGGATCCCGGAATTTACGCGGTTTTTTACGCGGATTCCGGAATTTACGCGGTATTTTTTTTGCCCGGATTTCGGTTTCCCTTCACTCGGAATGCAAAATTAACGATGTTTTTTTTACGCGGATTCCGGAATTTAGGCGGTTTTTTTTACGCGGATTCCGGAATTTACGCGGATTCCGGAATTTACGCGGATTCCGGAATTTACGTGGTTTTTACGCGGATTCCGGAATTTACGCGGTTTTTTACGCGGATTCCGGACTTTACGCGGTTTGTTTTTACGCGGCACGTATCCCCCGCGTAAAAAGCGACTTTATTGTACCCATATTGGGTGGTATTTGGTCGTTTGCCGTTAGTTCTCGAGATGTGTAGAAATTTGTGTTGCATTTGTATGGCACCCCTCTTTTTCAAAAGAAGGAGGGGTGTCAAAATATTATGGACATATTTTTTACCACTAAAACATTTACCTGCCAAAATTGGTTCCATTTAGTTGATTAGTTCTCGAGATGTGCAGAAATTTGTATGGAACCCCTCCCTTCTAGAAAAAGGAGGGTCGTCCAACTATTATGGGCATACTTGTTATTCCTTAAAACATCCACATGCCAAATTCGGTTTCATTTGCTTGGTTTGTTCTTGAGTTGTGCAGAAATTTATATTTCATTTGTATGGGACCTCTCAAGAAAAGGGAGAGGTCTCAAACTATCATAGGAACCTTAATCGGCATCAAAAACCCCTACATACAAATTTTCAAGTCGATCGGTTCGGTAGTTTTCGAGCCTATATGGATCAGATAGCAGACAGACACAGACCGGACTGCAAATTTATATGTACATCAATATTTTAGAACCTTAAGAGTGAATATACATTTATTGCATTGAAGCGTTCATGTAAATCTATTTAAACAAATGAAAGTTTGAATGAGAAAGGCTGGGTCTGACCGCTAGGTGGATTATTTGAGGTTTTTCTATGATGAATATGTGTGCTTTGTTTCACGAAAGATATAGCTATTCTATTGACCGGCAGTGTAAATTCGAGTGAGATCATAGAAATGGCAATTATTTTGAGCAAATAAACCAAATATTTTTGCTTCATATAGAAATATCCAGCAACAATGTTTTCTTATAAAAAGAGAGGGATAATCTATTAATTTTCATTGATAACTTCACTTCCTGAATATAGAATTTATTCCGACATTGGAAAATGATGTAGTATGATGAATAAAGTAATTGAGTTATTAATTTTAGTGTTTAATTTAATAATTACAAACATTTCAAATTCATTGATTCCTTGCGATTTGTTTATATCGTTTGAATTGATTGGTTTTATCGGAATGACAACATCCTTGACTTTTGGCTTGTGTACATCACCTCTATTCCGGAAATATATTGGGTGCATTTCAGTTATTTTCTTTGTTTTCCAGAAACTGAAAGTGGTCATCTTCAAATGCTTCTATACGGAAATGCTTATTACGGAAATATCCATATGTAGTAGTATTCGGTTATTTTCGGCTGTTCCCCAGAAGTTGCCATTTTACAATTCAAACTGGTGTCTGAGGTCAATTTTTAGCTCCTTGCATCATTCTGGATCCGGTGATACACATATTGGGTGGTATTTGGTCACCTCAGGCTATTTTTCAGAAAGCGTAAGTCGGTATCTTGGATTATAAAATGGCATTTGGAGACAATTTCTGGCCCCTGATCGTCATTCTGGTAAAAAAACACTCATATTGGGTGATATTTGGTCATTTTCGGCTGTTTTCCAGACACCGGAAGTCGCCATCTTACAATTCAAAATGTTGTCTGAGGTCGATTCATGGCTTCAGTGCATCATAACAATCCCAGAAATACCCATATTGGGTGGTATTTGGTCATTTGGCGCTGTTTTTCAAAATCGGAAGTCGCCATCTTGGATTTCAAAATGGTATTAAGAGACAATTTTTGGCCTCTGAGCGTCAATCTGGTTGAAGAAACACTCATATTGGGTGGTATTTGGTAATTTTCGGCTGTTTTCCAGACACCGGAAGTCGCCATATTACAATTCAAAATGTTGTCTGAAGTCGATTTATGGCTTCAGTGCATTATAACAATCCCGGAAATCCCTATATTGGGTGGTATCTGGTCATTTGCCGCTGTTTTTCGGAAACCGGAAGTCACCATCTTGGATTTCAAAATGGCATTTGGAGACAATTTCTGGCCCCTGTGCGACATTCTGGTTTATGAAACACCCATATTGGGTTTTATTTGGTTATTTTCGGCTGTTTTCCAGACACCTGAAGTTGCCATTTACATTTCAAAATGTTGTCTGAGGTCGATTTGTGGCTTCAGTGCAACATAACAATTTCGGAAATACCCATGTTGGGTGGTATTCGGTCATTTGCCGCTGTTTTTTAGAAACCGGAAGTCGCCATCTTAGATTTCGAAATGGTATTTGGAGACATGCCAGAAGAAGGGCGTCGAAACATTATGGACATGTTTGTTACATCAAGAAACATTCACTTGCCAAATATGATTATATTTGCTTGATTGGTTCTCGAGCTGTGCGAAATTTGAGTTTCATTTGTATGGGACCCCTCCTTTATAGAAGAGGGAGGGGTGTTAAACCATTATGGATATATTTTTACCCCTAAAAACATCCACCTACCAAATTTGGTTCTATTTACTTTGTTATTTCTCTAGATGTGCGGAAATTTGTATTTTATTTGTATAGAACCCCTCCCTTCCAGAAGAGGGAGGGGTGTCAAACCAATATGGACATATTTGTTACTCCTAAAAACATCCACATCCCAAATTTGGCTGTACAGGCAAACTTCGATATAAGGTACATTTCGATTTTTAAGTTGTACTTTATATCGAATTGTACCTTATATCGAATCCTGAAACATTTTCAACAAAAGGGCGTCAAATACTTAATTTTGTTGTCATTTGTCTACGAATAGTTTATTTTGAATATAGAATCCAACTATAAGTGTTAATCAACTTGTTTAAAGTACAATTTGAAACACATAATTCTTTTGGCTTTTTTAGGAGACCTTCAGCCGCGTGTGATAGTTTATTTCCAAAAAGTATGTCATCAAAAAAAAAAAAAATAAGAAAAAAATCAAGCCGTTACTACTAATTACTATTTTTTTTTCAACATTCGTTAACATTCATGCAGGCTTTTTATTGAAACTACTTCTTTTTTTTTCTTCTCGTTGTTTATTTATTGCTTACAGGTTGACAACTTTTTCAATAATTTCCTCGTCCTTCATGATTTCGGAATCTGCATTTTCTTCACTGCATTTAAAATTTACCGTTTCAACTTACTAAGTTACACTTTGCACACTGGTTTAAAACGTGAAAAACGTGATCGTCAACCTTTTGAGTGTGAATATGCTATTTAAATGCTATAGTGTATTCGACAAAGTTTTTGTTTATCTTTTTCAAATTGATTTTTGATTAATCTGTTTAAAAGTGCAATGAATTAATTTTTTTTATTATCTTATCAAACCAAAGTTGAGTCTTTAGCAAAGTTGTAGGTAATATTATGCAGAAAAATTTTGCTCAAGACGCTTTCATTCTATCTCTTGAATATCGATCACATACAGGTAGTTTTATAAACACATTCTTAAAATGTTTGAAAATTTAAAAAATACCAATCAAGTTTTTTGGATGTGATTTCAGAGGCCTACTGTATTCATATTTCCAACTTTTTCATAGGTTTTAAGATATTTTTAATCAAAATGCACATGTTTTTTAACATTTCTAGCAATCAGAGTTCTAATAAAATTTAGTCTTTTAAAATTTCAAACACATTCACCAGAGATTAAACTTAAAGTTCATTTTTTTATCAGCTCCTCCATTCCCATCCATGTTAAGCCACGCTATATCATGTTTTTTCAGCAACAATAAATTTTTCGGATGGGCTCTCTGACTTCCGCTGAGTATTTTATGGACACTCCCCAAATGATCAATAGTAACCAGAGACGATAACCAATATATTGTTTATAAAAGTTTCCATACCAATTTCGGAGTTATTTGTAACATAATAAAAATATGTACCTTATATCGAGGTGAAATGTACCTTATATCGAGTGACGCTATATCGAAGGTACTTTATAAAGAGGGTACCTTATTTCGAAGTTCGCCTGTATTTGGTTGATTGGTTCTCGAGCTGTGCGAAATTCGTGTTTCATTTGTATGGAAACCCTCCCTTCCAGAAGAGGGAGGGGTGTCGAACCAATATGGACATATTTGTTACTCCTAAAAACATCCACATGCTAAATTTGGTTCCATTTGCTTGGTTAGTTTTTCAGATGTGCAGAAATTTGTGCTTCATTCGTATGAGGGCCCTCCCTTCCAGAAGAGGAAGGGGTCTCAAACCATCATAGGAACCTTTCTCGGCCCCTAAAACCTCTACATACAAATTTTCACGACATGCTGATTATATTTAACAATATTTCACTTTTCATCTTGAAGCACTGAGAAAAAGCCAAACAAATATTTTTGAGAAATTTGTTACATCGAAAGTTTAATTTGATAAAAATAATTGCATGAGATGCACAATGTAACATGAAACAAGTTCTTCATCTGTTTCACTGTGGCCGATATGTTACAAATCATATTACCTAACTGTTGAACAGAAATATCATAAGTAACAACTAGATAGTTGCATATAGACTGCAAATTTGCGCTTTTGGGTTACACAGTAGTAATGATATTTGTTACATATTGCGGTCTCTGTAACTTTCTAATTTGTCACATAATGATTACTGACACTTAGATGTAACAAAATATGTTGCTTGGGTATGCAGTAGGGAAAGCAAAAAATAAGCGAACTGGAAATATGATACAGATTTGGAAAAATATACCGCATCCCGACGGGACATGAACCCGCAATCTCCTTGTCTCCGGCATGGTGTTTTGACCAATTGAACTACGGGGGACGGAGGTACTGTTCCACAATCTATATGCATATAAAATTCCACTGCCGACTTATTCTATTGCCCATCCCTAACTACACACACTGCTGTGCAAGCGTTTTTTATAGACTGAAAGAAATGTCTCATCACACACAGAAGAGTCAGCTGATGCTGATAACTCTTATGTCGCGTTCTCGCGGTGTACCTACACTCGGACTACACTTTTGACACCGTAAATGTTTTATTTGACTTTCCGGACTACACTTTATCTGTCTGTGACTACCCTTCTTCTGTACCGGACTGCACCCGGAAAAAGCAGAGTGTACTGTAGGAAGTTACCAACACATTCACACGTATGTGTCCAACTGGTTTGTTTTGGTTCTCGTTTCACGTGGTAAAGTTGCGGGTAATTTTTTTTAGCACAGTTTTCTTCCCTTGTAGGAGCTTATGACCACAGCTACCATTAGTTAGATATATTGTGGTATACTCCGCGTTAATATATATGCGCTGTCAGTTCGTTCCATCACTATGGGTATCAGTGACGGTCGCCCTAGGACTTTGCATTTCCCCCCAAGAAGGAATGCCCTCTTTGATAAAGTTCATTACCTTTGTTAGTTCAGCATCTCATACCTCGTCAGGGGTAAGGACACCTTTTCCAAAAATACGCTGTCTTTGCTGAAATAATGCGCCGCATTGGCACAGTAGGTGTTCCGAAGTTTTCAACTTCAAGATTACAGAAGCGAAATATGTCTTCTGTCAGTTTCCCTATTTTTTTAAGGTGATACCTACTCGGACAGTGTCCAGTCAGTAGGCCAGTCAACGTACTCAGATCAGCTTTATTTGTACTGAGGAGGTTGCGGGTGATTCTATTACAAGGTGTAATGAATAGTTTAGATTGTCTTGCATTGGAAGTAGCCCTCCAGTTGGCACCAATCATCACTGCTTCCCAGCCTCTGAGCTGTGATTTCAGGCAGGATGTAGAAACCCCACAGAATGGCTCCGGTCCGACGAATGCAGTTGAAGAACCAATTCTTGCTAAGAGATTGGCATTTTCATTTCCTTCTATACCACAGTGACCAGGCACCCAGTATAGATTTACATCGTTTGTTACAGTCAGTTGTCGCAGGGATAAGATACAATCCCAAACTAACTTCGACTGGCATGTGTAGGCTTTAAGTGCATCAAGAGCTGCTTGACTATCAGAGAAAATACAGATATTGGCATATCTATATTTTCTAGCCAAACAAATATTTGTGCATGTTAGGATAGATTGATGGATAGCTACACCGTGAAAACGAATTCGATATTATAGACCTGTGTGATCGAGACCAAAGTCATGTCGAATTCGTTTTCGTGGTGTAGCTACACTTTTCCGGACTACACTTTGCAGCTTCAAATAAAACATTTTCAGTGTAGTTGCATTGGTATGCGTAATAATGGGATAGCTGTCAATTTGTTTTGTTTCGGTCATTATCGCCATCATCATTTTGTCTCGTTTCCATTTTATATGTTCATCTCGCAAATGTGCTGAAAAAAATTTACCTGACACTTTACCACGTGGAACGAAAACCAAAACAAATCAGTTTTGACACATACGTGTGAATGTGTTGGTAACTTCTTACAGTACACTCTGTTTTTTTCGGGTGTAGTCCGGGACAGAAAAAGGGTAGTCCGGAAAGTCAAATAAAACATTTACGGTGTCAAAAGTGTAGTCCGAGTGTAGGTAACGAAAACGACATCAGTCTGTGTCATGCTTGCAAGTGCGACGCAACAACGGAAGATGCTCCGTACGGCTAAATTTTTCGAACTAAATTTCTATTTTTAACAACGGCTTTTACCCGTTAACATTAAAGTTTATTAAGCAGACAATGTATGCAGTAGGGAAAGCGAAAACTAAGCGAACTGGAAATATGATACAGATTTGGAAAAATATACCGCATCCCGACGGAACTCACTTGAAAAAGTTAAGTTTTCCAATTTCCAAAAAGTTAAATTCCAATGATGGAATATGATTCTAATAGTAATTCGACATCATAAAGCTCATTGCGACTAATTTATGATCAATATAACACAAATTTATTCTTTGACAGCAAACTTTCGTTGAATAATTTAACAGTAATCTCGGCCTTTTTTTATAAAAAAGCGTATTTTCATAAAAACTGAGGCTTAACAATGTTTATACTCCCTCCCTCGCTGAACTCGGAAATTCATTGTTCAACAGATTATCGCGGTTAACAAATTTTTCAGTATATCGGTTAACTCGTAAAATACCCGTTAACTAAGTAAAAATTCTATGGCACATTTTTAAACAAAAACGGTTTTTGTTGTTTGTTAGGGAATTAGAATTACGTTGTCCATTGATGTGAGCTTTGGTAATAGCAACGGGGTTTAACTTTACCGAGAAATTCTCATGTAATTTGGCGTGTATGCTCGAAACAAATAAATATTCTCAATGTAAAATCGTAAAATTTATGGTACACTGCCCCTGTTTACATAATTGACGTAACAACCAACACCATCATTGCGAGAAAAACGCGTTTTTGTTATTTTTAACCAAATCATTATATTGAGATACAATTTCAACGAAATATTCTGTCAATTTTATGAAGATGGCTGTTTGAATAGAGGCCCCATGGATTAAACGAGTCTGTCGTGGTTATTGTTCAATAAAAACCGCTACGCCAGTTTATGCTAATAAACATGCATTTTTCTCGCAGATTGTTCGCATAAGTTGGCGTAAAAACTCAACTACTTCCCACTCTGCCTCGCAGTTGATTCAGTTTTATCAATCGTGTTTCGGTCAAACGTCAGTTATTGTCCATCGGCAGTTTCAATTCGACAAAAACGCACAAACACACATACAAACACACATACAAACACACACACATACACACACAAACACTTGCATAAAGACTTACATTTACGCTTAGGTGAGTAATCGTTACATGGAAAAATGCAAACTTGACAGCACAGAGCCAGGACAAAGTTTTTTTTTTGGTTCAGTTTAAGCCCCCAGACAATACTGAACCTGCCGGGTATGGATTACTCGTGCCTCTGATTGGTGCATTACATATGCATTTACATAAATTTGTATGAAAATTAGTATAGGAAAACTTTTTCGCATGTTTCTTTCTAAAGGGCTATCGATCAATCCACTTCCGGTAGTGTAAGGATTGTTTGGGGCCCCAAATAGAACCATAAAAACGTTCTGGCAAATCGATTGAGTTTACCCACCGTAATATACACACACGTTTTAACTATATCTGTGGTAGCCAACTTGTAGCACGCTTAACCTCTCTAACCGGCGTTCGACTCGATAGACGTGAGAAGACTGTTCTTGAACCGACACCAACCGATGGCAGACTATAGGCCGAGATCATGCGTAGGTGGGAGTATTAGTGAGAGCACTGCGTTAGGGGAAACAGAATAGGGTTTTCTGACTAAGTATATAAATAGACACGTCTTCCACATCCCCTCTTTTAACCAAATTTTGAAACAATTTATTTGTAAACTTAAATTTCTTCGATAGAGATTAATATCATCATAATATTTAATACTTATCTTGAAGGGCTAAAACGAACTGTAGGTCTGCTGGTTCGCAGCGATCGCCGCGGAGGTTCTTGACCAGGGATGATGTCTGCCACGACGTCCGGGTACGATTAGGTTCCTGAAGGATCCGTTTCAGACGACTTTTGTCCTTCTGAGACAGCGTCGTCTATTTCACGCGTCGATTGCTCTGTTTCAGTGACAGATGATTGTTTATAAAAGTTTCCATACCAATTTCGGAGTTATTTGTAACATAATAAAAATATGTACCTTATATCGAGGTGAAATGTACCTTATATCGAGTGACGCTATATCGAAGGTACTTTATAAAGAGGTTACCTTATTTCGAAGTTCGCCTGTATCTGGTTGATTGGTTCTCGAGCTGTGCGAAATTCGTGTTTCATTTGTATGGAACCCCTCTCTTCCAGAAGAGGGAGGGGTGTCGGACCAATATGGACATATTTGTTACTCCTAAAAACATCCACATGCTAAATTTGGTTCCATTTGCTTGGTTAGTTTTTCAGATGTGCAGAAATTTGTGCTTCATTTGTATGAGGGCTAGAGTGGCCATTTTTGCAACATCATGCGATTTCGATGAGCGCCGGGCGGAAAAAGTTTCCTTTTTATTCCAATAACAAGCCATGAAAATTTGAAGGTTATCCGAGTTCGTTAGATGGACCCACAAAACGCTTATAGATAAAAAACGATGAATTCCTATGAAAATTGCTGTTGTTTTTTTAAATTTTTGCAGTTATTTGCTATTGTTCTCAAAATAATTGTATATTGTGCATCAAAATACTTTATAAATACTTAAAGATATCATTAGGGAACGTCTATATATTACGTAACACACAAGTTAGCCATTCTCAATGTCCCACACCCCGCGTAACGCAATTTTGAAGTGTAGCTCCGCCGCGAAGGCAAATTTGTCATTTATTTTGATAATCAAGTGATTCAGGGTGACAAACGAGTATTGTTAATTGTAATTTGTGAAAACCAAACATTGTTTAAACGACAAATGGCTGAAACAATGAATCCAACTGGTTTGTTGGTGAAAACACGTAGAACTGATGAAAAACAACGAGCAATCATCTTAATTGGACACGTATCACATCAAATTGTTGGTACAAAACTTCCATCGAATAGGCAAGTGTTGGGAGTGTTTTCCTACAATATGCGATTTGTCAAACTAACCGCGCAAGATAGTGCAGCGCTAACAATTGAAGCCACGATTATTTTTTGGAAGCAAGCCCGCATACCATATCGTGATCTCCATAAATGTGCTGATAAACTTAAAAAGTTGTACCAAACATGGCAGAGTATAACAAAAAAGAGTGTGGATAAAATGGGAGCAACTTTGAAGCAAACATATGATGCGTTTATAAACGATCTAGACGATCTTTTTGATATTGCTCGTCTAGATCGTTTATAAAACGCTTTTGATATTGCAGTGAGCGCTCAACTTCCAAGCCGAACAGACGCGTTTTTTGTTACCGCTCCGTGGAAGTCGAACACAAACTATATTTTCTCAGTGAAGGCTGTGTTTTTTTTTCTCTTCTGCTCATCGCCGAGCCGTTTCCGTGTCTTTCGCGTCCTCACGACTCCGCGATGGGCCGCCGAGAAAATACTTTTCGCATAGACTTTGCGAACATACCAAAAAAACCGGACAATGCAAAAGTGCATAAATTCTGTGCGACCGTGCTGGGTCTGAAACAAGATGAAGTGCTACGAATCCAGAACAGCAGAACCCTCGGGGTTTCGTTCGTGAAGGTCAACGATTTGGCGTTGGCGCAACGAATCTGCGAGGAACATGACAACAAACACAAAATTTCAGTTGACGGCCAAAGTTATCCACTAAGGATCACGCTTGAGGATGGAGCTGTGGAGGTGAAGCTATACGATCTGTCCGAAGATGTGTCGGACCAAAAAATCGCTGACTTCCTAGGGAAGTATGGTGATGTTTACGCAATACGCGAACAACGTAATGGTGCAGACGTAAATTTTCCCGGTATCCCAACTGGTGTACGTATAGCGAAAATGATCGTGAAACGAAACATCGAGTCATGGGTCACCATCGATGGTGAGGTAACGCAAGTGACATACTACGGACAACATCAAACTTGCCGACACTGCCGAGAATTCATCCACATAGGGGCAACGTGCGTGCAGAATAAAAAACTGCTTGTACAGAAGTCATATGCCGATGCCACAAAGCAGACACCGTCGCAACGAACGTCTCAGATCGACAGCACTCCAATGCCCACCAACTCCAACAAGAACCATGCTACCGTAGCTAGGCCAAAAACCTATTCTGCACAAGCGATCATGCCGCCGCTGACAAAAATACTTTCCCGGCCACAACAACAACTTTTACCACCACCATCTGCAAACGAGCAAAACTATCCTTCGTTAGCTTCTACCTCAGGCACGATTCAACCCCTGGGCAGTGGGCCGTTGACCCCCTCTACAGGTCAACAGCCTCCTACTAACAGCGGAGCTACACGCAAAGCCGCTAGTGGTAAGACCGACGGTCACGAAACAGACTCGTCTATCAACTCAAATTCCTCCCAAAAAGTTCGAAAGCCTCACAACCGTAAATGCAAGAAGGCGCGTGTGGATGAGATCGACAGCAACGACGAAGACGAGACGATGCAGGATGAGAGTAGCCGACCGTCCTAATGACTGAGTTCTCCAGCTACAACCTTGCATCTATCAACATCAACAACATCACCAATGCCACGAAACTGGACTCTCTTCGGACTTTTCTACGAACGCTACAACTTGACATCGTTTTTCTCCAAGAGGTGGAGAACGAACAACTCTCCCTCCCCGGCTATAACGTGGTTTGCAATGTGGACCAGGCAAGACGGGGAACGGCAATCGCGCTGAAGGACCACATACACTTCTCACACGTGGAGAAGAGCCTAGACGGCTGCCTCACTGCTCTGCGAGTGCAGAATACGACTCTCTGCAACGTATACGCTCCATCTGGTACAGCTGTCCGTGCGGAAAGGGAGAGATTCTTCAACGGCACGATCGCTTACTACCTTCGTCACAACACGCAACACGTCATCCTCGCCGGCGACTTCAACTGTGTGCTCCGGTCGAGCGATTCTACGAGTGTAAACACAAGCCCCGCTCTCCAAGCAACCGTACAGCAGCTCCAGTTGCATGATGTGTGGCAAACTGCACCTCGCAACACCCGCACCTACTTACGTCACGCACAATGCAGCATCCAGACTTGACCGCATGTATGTGAGCACTGGTTTGATCGAGCAGCTGCGCACTGCGGCCACGCATGTGTGCTCTTTTACAGACCACAAAGCCCTCACAGCGCGCATCTGTCTTCCCCATCTCGGTCGTGAACAAGGGCGAGGCTTTTGGTCACTTCGTCCCCACCTCTTGACAGCCGAAAACATCGGCGATTTGCAAACCCGATGGCAGTTTTGGACTCGGCAACGGAGAAATTTCCCCAGCTGGCTGACGTGGTGGATATCATACGCGAAGCCAAAAATAAAATCTTTCTTCCGATGGAAATCCAGTGAAGCATTCAGTGCATTTAATGCTGAACACCAACGGCTCTCATTCTGTGCCGAACACGCATCAGTACTGGACGTGTTTGGTGATCGGTCCGATAGAGTATAAAACAAAAGACGTGTGAACAAGTGTTGGCATTGTTTGCCTGGTCGAGTGAAATAAATCCGGGTTCAAGGTCGTTCCTTTGTGCAACTGTTTCGCATCGTGACTGCCAGCTGGTGCGTAAGCCGATTTGGCTGCTGGCTGGATTGTGCTACAGCAGTGGACGAGACACAAACGAGGAAAAAGAAGAAGCCATCAGTGTCAGCGAGTCGTATCGCTGTGTGGAGTGATCTCACACCTGGCTCGCTGCTGGTGGCTGTTTGGTGCTGCTGTATTGGTGCTGCTGGCTGTAACGGCTGCTACTTCGAACGATCGGACAACCAACCTTACTGGAAGGGAGAAATAAAAAGGTACGTGTTCTTGTCAGCGCTAGTGCGCTAAACATAGCGCGATGGATGTAGATCCCTCGCCTCCCGCGCCACCATCCCCGAACCCCTCTGACCCTGACCCTTCTGTTACCCCCTCCCCTGTTCATTCTTCAGTCCCCCCTCGCCCCAGGCTTTACCCAGACGGAGCCCAGGGCAGCTATACTGTTTATTTTCGGCCAAAGGCAGGACCGAAATCGAAAAAGTTGAACCTCTTGCAGATTTCTAAAGACCTGACGAAGGAGTACAAGGGCGTGACCGAAATTTCCAAGGTCCGGCCTAACAAGCTCCGTGTCGTGGTCGGTAACCTGAAAGAGGCCAACGATATAGCTTGCTCTGAGCTCTTCACACGCGAGTATCGCGTTTACATACCCGCACGAGACGTGGAGATCGACGGTGTCATAACCGATTCGAGTCTGTCCGTCGAGTGTATACTGCAAAGTGCCAAAGGGTGCTTTAAGAACAAAACTTGTCCCGAAGTAAAGGTGCTCGACTGCAAGCAATTGCGGTCAGCATCGATCATCGGTGGCAAAACAGTATACACTCCGTCAGACTCGTTTCGAGTTACGTTCGCCGGGTCTGCACTACCAAGCCACGTCTCGATCCACCGGGTTCGTCTCCCTGTGAGGCTCTACGTGCCCCGCGTCATGAACTGCCTGAATTGCAAGCAGTTAGGCCATACAGCCGCCTACTGCTGCAATAAGGCACGTTGTGGCAAGTGTGGGGAGTCTCATGCGGAAGATTCTTGCAGTGTTAACGCTGAAAAGTGTATTCACTGCGGAGAAAATCTGCATGAGCTCTCGACATGTGCGGTGTACATGCAGCGCAGGGATAAAATAAAACGGTCTCTCAAAGAGCGTTCAAAGCGTTCCTACGCTGACATGCTGAAGAAGACCGTTACCACTTCTCCCGTTACTTCGAACCCCTTCGATCTGTTGCCCTCTGAGGAAACCGATTCTGACGATTCACCAGCGGGAGCATCTTACGCCAATCCTGGGGAGTCTAGAAAGAGGAAAAGTGTTTCCTCTCCTAAACTTCCCAGAAAAGGTCCTAAAATTTCTCAAAGTGAAATGAAGGTTACAAACAAACCAAACAGTGCTGCGGAAAAACCGAAGCAAACTCCTCCTGGGCTGGCAAATTTAAAGTCCCAGAAGGAGTTCCCAGCACTGCCAGGAACATCTAAAACCCCAGTTGCTCCTTTTACACTCCCAGTTGATGAAACAAACTCTGGATTAGTGAAATTTTCTGACATTGTGGACTGGATTTTTGAAACTTTCAATGTACCCGATCCAATTAAAATTTTTCTTACAGCATTCCTCCCAACAGTTAGATCATTTTTGAAGCAGTTGACTGCCCAATGGCCTCTCCTTGCAGCGATTGTATCCTTCGATGCCTAATTCAACTGCGTATATGAAGGATTCTATCTCTGTCTTACAGTGGAATTGTAGAAGTATTTTACCAAAAATTGATTCGTTTAAAGTTTTGATAAATAAAAACAAATGCGATGCATTTTCCCTTTGTGAAACTTGGCTTACTTCAAATATTGATCTCAACTTCCATGATTTTAATATTATTCGCCTTGATCGAGACACCCCATATGGAGGAGTACTTTTAGGGATTAAAAAGTGCTATTCTTTCTATCGTATTAACCTCCCCTCGATTCCAGGCATCGAAGTTGTCGCATGTCAAATGACAATACAAGGTAAAGAGCTTTGTATTGCCTCAATATATATTCCCCCCAGAGCACAGGTTGGGCAACGGCTGCTCTTTGATTTAATAGAACTTCTTCCCTCGCCACGTTTGATTTTGGGAGACTTCAACTCTCATGGCGTGGCTTGGGGTTCCCCATACAATGATAACCGCTCCTCTTTAATCTATAACCTTTGCGATGACTTCGACATGACTATTTTAAACAACGGTGAAATGACACGTATCCCGAAACCTCCAGCGCGCCCAAGCGCTTTGGATCTATCCTTATGTTCGACGTCGCTACGGTTGGATTGCACATGGAAGGTAATCCTCGATCCTCACGGTAGCGACCATCTGCCTATTCTTATTTCAATTACTAACGGGTCAACTCGCATGCGACCAATTGACATGCCGTATGACCTCACACGAAATGTCGATTGGAAGTTATACGAGGAAATGATTTCAAAAGCGGTCGAGTCGATTCAACATCATTCACCACTTGAAGAATACAACCTCCTCGCGGGCTTGATTCTCGACGCCGCGTTGCAAGCCCAAACGAAGAAATATCCCGGCGTAACGATCAAAGAACGGCCACCCACTCCGTGGTGGGACCAAGAGTGCTCCGATGTCTACACGCAAAGATCCGACGCGTTTAAGGCCTACCAGACGGGAGGTATACCTGGCGACTATTTACGGTATTCGGAGCTTGATACCAAGCTTAAAAGCTTGGCTAAAGCAAAGAAACGTGGATATTGGCGTCGGTTCGTGAACGAGACGTCGAGGGAGACATCGATGAGCACTCTTTGGAACACAACCCGAAGAATGCGGAATCGCGTAACGGTCAACGAAAGCGAGGAGTCTTCAAGTAGGTGGATATTTGATTTTGCCAGGAAAGTATGTCCGGACTCTGTTCCTGAGCAAAATATTGTTCGCGATGCGTCTCCGGGCCACGACGCGATAGAATCACCTTTTACGATGGCAGAACTTTCAGTTGCCCTCCTGTCCTGTAACAATAACGCGCCTGGATTAGATAGAATCAAATTCAACTTGTTGAAGAATCTACCCGGCAATGCCAAGAGGCGCTTGTTGAACTTGTTCAATAAGTTCCTGGAGCAAAACATTGTACCGCAGGATTGGAGGCAAGTGAAGGTGATCGCCATCCAAAAACCAGGGAAACCAGCTTCTAATCACAACTCTTATAGGCCGATTGCAATGCTATCCTGTATCCGGAAATTGATGGAAAAAATGATACTCCGTCGTTTAGACCACTGGGTCGAATCAAATGGTCTACTATCAGAAACTCAATTTGGCTTCCGCCGTGCCAAAGGGACGAATGATTGTCTTGCGTTGCTTTCAACAGATATTCAGCTGGCGTATGCTCGTAAAGAACAAATGGCGTCTGCGTTCTTGGACATTAAGGGGGCTTTTGATTCCGTTTCTATTGACATTCTTTCGGGTAAACTTCACCGACAAGGATTTTCTCCAATTTTGAACAATTTTTTGCACAACTTGTTGTCCGAAAAGCACATGCATTTTACGCATGGCGATTTGGCAACTTTTCGCATTAGCTACATGGGTCTTCCCCAGGGCTCATGTTTAAGCCCCCTTCTTTACAACTTTTATGTAAATGACATCGACGAATGTCTGGCAAATTCATGCACGATAAGACAACTTGCAGACGACAGTGTAATCTCTGTTACAGGAGCCAAAGCTGCCGATTTGCAAGGACCATTGCAAGATACCTTGGACAATTTGTCTGCTTGGGCTTTACAGCTAGGTATCGAATTCTCTCCGGAGAAGACTGAGATAGTAGTTTTTTCTAGGAAGCATGAACCTGCTCAGCTTCAAACACAATTAATGGGTAAAACGATTTCTCAGGTTTTGGTACACAAATATCTTGGTGTCTGGTTCGACTCTAAAGGCACCTGGGGTTGTCACGTGAGGTATCTGATGAAAAAATGTCAACAAAGAGTGAATTTTCTTCGTACAATAACCGGACAATGGTGGGGAGCCCATCCAGGAGACCTTATAAGGCTTTACCAAACAACGATATTGTCTGTTATTGAATACGGGTGTTTCTGCTTCCGCTCCGCAGCAAACACACATTTGATCAAACTGGAGCGAATACAATATCGTTGTTTGCGTATCGCCTTAGGTTGCATGCAGTCGACCCATACGATGAGTTTGGAGGTTTTAGCTGGAGTACTACCATTGAAAAACCGCTTCTGGAGCCTGTCTTCTCGTATTCTAATCAAATGTGAGGTCTTGAACCGTCCCGTGATTGAAAATTTTGAAAGGTTAATCGAACTTAATTCTCAAACCCGTTTTATGACATTGTATTTCAATCACATGTCCCAAAATATTAACCCTTCTTCGAATATTCCAAATCGTGTCGACTTATCAAATACTTCTGATTCTACTGTGTTTTTCGATACATCCATGATAGAAGAAACTCGTGGAATCCCGGATCATTTACGCGTGCAGCAGATCCCTAAAATTTTTTCCAATAAATATCGAAACATCAACTGCGACAATATGTACTACACTGACGGATCACTTCTTGATGGGTCCACTGGCTTCGGTATCTTCAATAACAATTTAACCGTCTCCCATAAGCTCGATAATCCTGCTTCTGTTTACGTCGCAGAATTAGCTGCAATTCAGTACACCCTAGGGATTATCGAAAAAATGCCCACGGACCATTATTTCATCTTTACGGACAGTCTCAGTTCCATTGAGGCTCTCCGATCGATGAAAGATGTTAAGCACTCTCCGTATTTCCTGGGGAAAATACGGGAACATCTGAGTGCTTTATCCGAAAAATCTACTCAGATTACCTTAGCGTGGGTCCCTTCTCACTGCTCGATACCGGGTAATGAGAAAGCGGACTCTTTGGCTAAGGTGGGCGCAACAAACGGTGATATTTATGAAAGACCAATTGCCTTTAATGAATTTTTCGCACTTGTACGTCAGAATACGATCATCAGTTGGCAAAATGCTTGGACCAGAGGGGAATTGGGAAGGTGGTTACATTTCATAATCCCTAAAGTATCGACGAACCCGTGGTTCAAGGGGTTGGATGTAGGTCGGGATTTCATTTGCGTGATGTCCCGGCTTATGTCCAATCACTATAGATTTGACGCGCTCCTCCGTCGTGTTGGGCTCGGGGAAAGTGGTATCTGTGCCTGTGGTGAAGGTTATCACGACATAGAGCATGTGGTTTGGTCATGCCCTGTACACCGTGACGCCAGGTCTAAATTAATAGCTTCCCTGCAGGCCGAGGGTAGACAGCCGGCTGTTCCTGTTCGTGATGTCTTGGCGAGCCGTGACCTATCCTACATGTCCCTTATATACGTTTTCCTGAAATCCATCCACGCCCCAGTCTAGTCCCGTTCCCCTCCGTCTACACCCAACAAAACGACAAGAACACGTTTGAACCTTAAGCACAAAACCAGCAACCAGACCCCGCACAACAGAACCAGGACCCAAGGACTACGAGCCTCTGCCCCAACTCACGACATCGTGGCTCAGCAGAACGAATCCATACATGCCATTCGACGATTATCAGACGACCATTGAACAACAAAACACTGATTGGAAATCCCATGCTAGTTTTAAGTTAGACTTAATTTCAGCTCGTAGTCGGCAGCGAGGATAAAAAATTTGCTTTAGTTTTTAAGTCATCAGATATAATTGGCGCCGTTAAACATTAAATTGTATTTGTGCCGTGTCAAATAAATGTTATGTGAAGAAAAAAAAAAACCAACGGCTCTACGTCCAACTAAGGCACGCTTACGTTGACTACTTTCAAAATCCAAACATGATAGTAACCATAAATCGTATAAAAGCGCAAATGCTCACGCTACAGCGTAGTTTTGCGCAAAACTTCATGCGAATTAATGAAACTTTTGTTGCCGGCGAGAGTATTTCCACTTTCCAGCTAGGGGATAGACATCGGAAAAAAACCACCATCACACAGCTGCAAAATGAACGGGGTGAGCAAATCCACGGATCCCAGAATATTGAACAGCACATGCACCAATATTTCCGAGAGCTGTATGCGGCTGGTGAGGCAAGACCGGCCGGAGCGGAAAATTTTGATTCCGACAGAGCAATACCCGAGGACGACGAAGACAACGCTGCCCTAATGGCAGAGATCACCATCGACGAGTTAAAAAATGCAATTCGAACGTCGCAAAAACGCAAGTCACCGGGCATCGATGGGTTACCGGTAGAATTCTACTTAAGAACGTTTGACGTCATCTACCGTGAGCTCTATTTCGTCATTAATGAGGCTATGACGAATGAGCTGCCGCCCGAATTCGCTGATGGTACAATCGTGTTGGTTAAAAAGCGTGGTGGTGATGAGACAGCGAGAGCGTACCGACCGATAAGCCTGCTCAACGTGGACTACAAGATTCTCGCCCGTGTGATGAAGACCCGATTGGAACACATTCTCCAAACACACCGAGTGCTGAGCGACGCGCAGAAGTGTGCAAACACCGACTGCTCCATATTCCAAGCGACGCTTTTTCTCAAGGATCGCATGGCCCAGCTGATCGCGAGAAAGCAAAGAGGAAAGA
The DNA here is from genome assembly GCF_029784165.1 of Wyeomyia smithii. Classification (NCBI taxonomy): domain Eukaryota; kingdom Metazoa; phylum Arthropoda; class Insecta; order Diptera; family Culicidae; genus Wyeomyia; species Wyeomyia smithii. The sequence continues at coordinate 161,826,355 of NC_073695.1, read as the reverse complement.
TGATCTCATTCGATCTCGACCACGCGTTCGATCGGGTCTCGCATGAGTTCCTGCACCGAACCCTTCTCTCCCTGGGATTCAACCAGGGTTTCGTCGGATGGCTCTCCCGCATTGCTGCTGCTTCATCCTCTCGCCTGCTACTCAACGGGCACTTGTCACCACCCTTTCGAATCGAACGCTCCGTACGGCAGGGAGATCCGTTATCAATGCTCCTGTTTGTCCTATATCTCCATCCATTACTCACACGATTGGAGCGTGTCTGTGGTGGAGACCTCTGCGTTGCGTATGCTGATGACATCACTGTGATCGCCACATCCACAGAGACAATCGATCGACTATATCAGCTGTTTGATAATTTCGAGATCGCAGCTGGGGCAAAATTGAATAGGCAAAAAACAGTGGCAATCGACATTGGTTTCATCAATGGGAACCCACTGACGGCACCAGGACTGCAGACAAACGATTAGATGAAAGTGCTGGGTATATTTTTCACCAACTCAGTGCGAAGTATGGTGAAACTCAACTGGGATGCCTTAGTATCCAAAATATCGCAACTCGTATGGATGCATAGCATGCGTTCTCTAAATTTGCAGCAGAAAATTATTCTGCTGAACACCTTCATCACGTCGAAGGTATGGTATATTTCGCAAGTGATTCCACCACAATGTGCGCACACAGCAAAGCTGACAGCGAGAATGGGAACTTTCTTATTTCGAGGGCTGCCAGCACGAGTTCCTATGCATCAGTTGGCGCGCGACAGAGAGCAGGGTGGTTTGAAACTTCAGCTACCGGCAATCAAATGTAAAGCGCTGCTGATCAACCGTCACCTGAAAGAAATCGGTTCCCTTCCCTTCTATAATACCCTACTGACTCAAAATATCCTTCCTCCGGCGGACCTGCCGTGCCTCAAAATAATTGCTCAACAAGTTCCGTTGCTTCCACAGCAGATCCAACAAAACCCCTCCAGCGATGAAATTCATCGCTTCTACCTGGATCAAACCGGATTACCAAGGGTTGAACAAAATCAACCAAACATAAACTGGAGGAAAATATGGACAAATATCTCTTCAAGAAGACTCAACTCTCACTACCGAAGCGACCTATATTTGTTGATCAATGAAAAAACAGAACATCGCCGTCTGATGCATATAATCGGTCGGGCCAACGATCCTAACTGTCAGCACTGCACGGTAGGCATAGAATCGATACAACACAAATTCTCCGAGTGCACCCGAGTGGCTGAAGCGTGGGCGTATATACAACGGAGAATGGCGACGATGTTGGGAGGATGGTATAGGCCGTCCTTCGATGATTTACTTCGCCCAACTCTGGAAAACTTACCGATGACCACAAGAAACGGAATATTAGAAGCTTTAGTTAAATACATCAACTTTATTAATACTGTTAATAATAGAATCGATGTAAGCGAACTAGAATTCATATTAAATTTAACTATTTAATTGTTTTACAATATTTGATGTAATATTTACAAACAAGGATAAATAAACCATATTTTATAAAAAAAAAAAATAATTGCGAGAGCCGATGCGTTGACCATCATGCACAAGAAAGAAGATCGTGATTTTCTTGAAAAACAGCGACAGAAAGGGCGACCTGGATCAATGCTGGGAGTTGACGCTGTATTAACCGCTAGGGAAAATAGATCAGAATTGAGCAGAAGGAAAGAAGAAGCGCGACAAAAGAAGGAAAATGATCGGTTGAAGAATGAAAAAACATCAACACGTCGAAAAATTGGTAGGTGATGTAATCTGAATGGAAAAAATACCATATTTTTTATATCGTATTCAGATCATAACGCAAATGAGGACACGGGAAGTGTTTCTGATGCTCCTGAAATATACGACGGTGAAATTGATGCGCCTATATCACAGGAGAGGCGTTTTACTAGAAAACAACAATGGATAACACCACGTTTATGTTCTGCACTTGATAAAGCAAAGGTGAGACAAATGAAATAGTGACTCGTTGATTCGTTTTCATACTTCTTTTGTTTTGATATCAGGTATCGGACAGAGATGCGATGCATATTTTGATGGCAGCGTTGGAGGGGTTGAAGTTACCATCCTGTGATTATACTCTGAATCGAACATCATTGCAACGCAAGCGTGAAGAGAACCGTCACAATCGAATTGTTGAAGCAAAATCCGACTTCATTTACAACGTATTATTCATGAATTTTGATTAACCTGTTTGATAGATTTTATTTTATTTTTATTGTTTTTTTTTCGTGTAAAACAGATCAGCACTAGCGATCGTTTGGTGGTTCATTGGGACGGTAAAATTTTAACCGATTTGGTCGGTAGATCTCACGTTGAACGAATAGCAGTTCTTGTGAGTTACGACGGGACAGCAAAGTTTTTGGGAGCACCTAAAATTGATTCGGGTACCGGCAAAAATATCGCCGAAGCAGTTTATAAGACGCTTGTGGATTGGAATATTTCTGACAAGATTGTAGCAGCAAGCTTCGATACCACTTCCACAAACACTAGCTTGAACAAAGGTGCTTGTGTTCTTTTGAGTAATTTGCTCGGTCGGAAACTGACTCACTTTGCTTGTCGTCATCATATATACGAAATTGTATGCAAAAGTGTTTTCGAGAAGAAATATGGCAAAAGCAGCGGTTCCGAAACCCTGATATTCAACCGTTTTGCGAAAGCTTGGCCTGGAATCGAGCAAAACCAATTTATTGACAGCCTCAATGATCCAATAGTTCGCTCAAAAATGTCCTATGAAGATATCGATCAAATCAAGCAGTTTTGTCAAAACCAGCTCAAACGCAATCAAATTCGTGGCGATTATAAAGAACTTTTGGAGTTGGTATTCACATTTCTTGGTGATAAAGCGGCTCCATTTCACTCATGTGGTGCTACGTCACACGCGAGATTCATGTCAAAAAACATCTATTGCCTGAAAATGTATTTGTTTCGATCTCAATTTGAATTGACCACGAAAGAGCTAAATTGCATTCGAGACATTTCAATTTTTGTAGTCAAACTTTACATTAGGGTTTGGTTCGGATGCACGAATGCTATTAAATGTCCTAATCAAGATATGAATTTTCTACGTGATTCATTCGCATACGTCGAATTTGATGAAGTCGTTTCAAACGCTATAATTGAAAAGATGAGGAATCACTTGTGGTATTTAAGCCCAGAATTAGTTGGATTGGCTTTCTTAGATCCAGACGTCCCGCTCGAAATCAAACAAAAAATGATTAAGCAACTGAAAGCGAAGGATCCTTTAGTAGCTTTTGTAGAATATCGCAAGCATCCAAATCCTGAACAGTTACTGGAATGTGATTTATCCCATTTTGTTTCATATAAAACAAAAGCTTTTTTTTCGAGTTTTGAACTCAATACTGATTTTTTCGATCGTGATCCAGCCGAATGGAAAAATATTGAAGAATACCAGATTGCGTCGGACTTCTGTCAAAAATTACTTGTTGTAAACGACGCCGCAGAGCGTGGTGTTAAATTTATAAAAGATTATAACCGTGTTTTAACGCATAATGAAGATGAACTCCAGTTCATATTGCAAGTTGTTGAGTCTTACCGAAAAAAATATCCTTCTCATTCAAAATCAGCACTTGTCAATGAACACAAAAATTCATAGACCTCCTTGTACTTAGATTAGGATAATAACATAACTATTTTATAGAAATATGAGTGTATTTGAATTCGCTTTCTAGAAATATATGTTTGAAAATGAGAAAAACCGTCCAATTTTCCATATAAATCGATTTCCAAACTTTGAGCGCTTTGTGGGTCCATTAAATAAACTCCGATCAACTTCAAATTTTCGTGGCTTATTGTGGAGGTCAAAAGGAAACTTTATCAGCCCGGCGCTCATTAAGATCGATAGTTTCAAAAACGGCCATATAAAATGCGGCCACTCTAATGAGAGCCCTCCCTTCTAGAAGAGGAAGGGGTCTCAAACCATCATAGGAACCTTTCTCGGCCCCTAAAACCTCTACATACAAATTTTCACGACATTCTGATTATATTTAACAATATTTCACTTTTCATCTTGAAGCACTGAGAAAAAGCCAAACAAATATTTTTGAGAAATTTGTTACATCGAAAGTTTAATTTGATAAAAATAATTGCATGAGATGCACAACGTAACATGAAACAAGTTCTTCATCTGTTTCACTGTGGCCGATATTTTTTTTTTTTTTTTATTCTCGCTTATTTTCCGTCGGTCTATTTCCGCCACTGTTGTGGCCAATTACCGACGCCCAGGGAAGCGACTCCACACCCAGGTCCCTAACTCACGACCCGTTTATTAACGGACCGGCGCCAACGGCTTTACTTCCTCATGCGATGGAAGGCGTGATCCCAGAGATTTTTCGCCTCAGAAAACTCCCGGTGTCGGCTAGGGTAGAATCTAGACCAGTTGGGTTGGTTGTGAGTGGATCACGCCACCTCACAACCATCAACACCTATGTCGGCGGTGGGATTCGAACCCAGGCGTCGAGCGTGGTTGGCGGAGACCTTACCAACCACACTAGACCCCCGCCCTACTGTGGCCGATATGTTACAAATCATATTACCTAACTGTTGAACAGAAATATCATAAGTAACAACTAGATAGTTGCATATAGACTGCAAATTTTCGCTTTTGGGTTACACAGTAGTAATGATATTTGTTACATATTGCGGTCTCTGTAACTTTCTAATTTGTCACATAATGATTACTGACACTTAGATGTAACAAAGTATGTTGCTTGGGTATGCAGTAGGGAAAGCAAAAAATAAGCGAACTGGAAATATGATACAGATTTGGAAAAATATACCGCATCCCGACGGGACATGAACCCGCAATCTCCTTGTCTCCGGCATGGTGTTTTGACCAATTGAACTACGGGGGACGGAGGTACTGTTCCACAATCTATATGCATATCACATTCCACTGCCGACTTATTCTATTGCCCATCCCTAACTACACACACTGCTGTGCAAGCGTTTTTTATAGACTGAAAGAAATGTCTCATCACACACAGAAGAGTCAGCTGATGCTGATAACTCTTATGTCGCGTTCTCGCGGTGTACCTACACTCGGACTACACTTTTGACACCGTAAATGTTTTATTTGACTTTCCGGACTACACTTTATCTGTCTGTGACTACCCTTCTTCTGTACCGGACTGCACCCGGAAAAAGCAGAGTGTACTGTAGGAAGTTACCAACACATTCACACGTATGTGTCCAACTGGTTTGTTTTGGTTCTCGTTTCACGTGGTAAAGTTGCGGGTAATTTTTTTTAGCACAGTTTTCTTCCCTTGTAGGAGCTTATGACCACAGCTACCATTAGTTAGATATATTGTGGTATACTCCGCGTTAATATATATGCGCTGTCAGTTCGTTCCATCCCTATGGGTATCAGTGACGGTCGCCCTAGGACTTTGCATTTCCTCCCAAGAAGGAATGCCCTCTTTGATAAAGTTCATTACCTTTGTTAGTTCAGCATTTCATACCTCGTTAGGGGTAAGGACACCTTTTCCAAAAATACGCTGTCTTTGCTGAAATAATGCGCCGCATTGGCACAGTAGGTGTTCCGAAGTTTCAACTTCAAGATTACAGAAGCGACATATGTCTTCTGTCAGTTTACCTATTTTTTTAAGGTGATACCTACTCGGACAGTGTCCAGTCAGTAGGCCAGTCAACGTACTCAGATCAGCTTTATTTGTACTGAGGAGGTTGCGGGTGATTCTATTACAAGGTGTAATGAATAGTTTAGATTGTCTTGCATTGGAAGTAGCCCTCCAGTTGGCACCAATCATCATTGCTTCCCAGCCTCTGAGCTGTGATTTCAGGCAGGATGTAGAAACCCCACAGAATGGCTCCGGTCCGACGAATGCAGTTGAAGAACCAATTCTTGCTAAGAGATTGGCTTCTTCATTTCCTTCTATACCACAGTGACCAGGCACCCAGTATAGATTTACATCGTTTGTTACAGTCAGTTGTCGCAGGGATAAGATACAATCCCAAACTAACTTCGACTGGCATGTGTAGGCTTTAAGTGCATCAAGAGCTGCTTGACTATCAGAGAAAATACAGATATTGGCATATCTATATTTTCTAGCCAAACAAATATTTGTGCATGTTAGGATAGATTGATGGATAGCTACACCGTGAAAACGAATTCGATATTATAGACCTGTGTGATCGAGACCAAAGTCATGTCGAATTCGTTTTCGTGGTGTAGCTACACTTTTCCGGACTACACTTTGCAGCTTCGAATAAAACATTTTCAGTGTAGTTGCATTGGTATGCGTAATAATGGGATAGCTGTCGATTTGTTTTGTTTCGGTCATTATCGCCATCATCATTTTGTCTCGTTTCCATTTTATATGTTCATCTCGCAAATGTGCTGAAAAAAAATTTACCTGACACTTTACCACGTGGAACGAGAACCAAAACAAATCAGTTTTGACACATACGTGTGAATGTGTTGGTAACTTCCTGCAGTACACTCTGATTTTTTCGGGTGTAGTCCGGGACAGAAAAAGGGTAGTCAGAGACAGGAAAAGTGTAGTCCGGAAAGTCAAATAAAACATTTACGGTGTCAAAAGTGTGGTCCGAGTGTAGGTAACGAAAAGGACATCAGTCTGTGTCATGCTTGCAAGTGCGACACAACAACGGAAGGTGCTCCGTACGGCTAAATTTTTCGAACTAAATTTCTATTTTTAACAACGGCTTTTACCCGTTAACATTAAAGTTTATTAAGCAGACAATGTATGCAGTAGGGAAAGCGAAAACTAAGCGAACTGGAAATATGATACAGATTTGGAAAAATATACCGCATCCCGACGGAACTCACTTGAAAAAGTTAAGTTTTCCAATTTCCAAATAGTTAAATTCCAATGATGGAATATGATTCTAATAGTAATTCGACATCATAAAGCTCATTGCGACTAATTTATGATCAATATAACACAAATTTATTCTTTGACAGCAAAACTTTCGTTGAATAATTTAACAGTTATCTCGGCCTTTTTATAAAAAAGCGTATTTTCATAAAAACTGAGGCTTAACAAATGTTTATACTCCCTCCCTCGCTGAACTCGGAAATTTATTGTTCAACAGATTATCGCAGTTAACAAATTTTTCAGTATATCGGTTAACTCGTAAAATACCCGTTAACTAAGTAAAAATTCTATGGCACATTTTTAAACAAAAACGGTTTTTGTTGTTTGTTAGGGAATTAGAATTACGTTGTCCATTGATGTGAGCTTTGGTAATAGCAACGGGGTTTAACTTTACCGAGAAATTCTCATGTAATTTGGCGTGTATGCTCGAAACAAATAAATATTCTCAATGTAAAATCGTAAAATTTATGGTACACTGCCCCTGTTTACATAATTGACGTAACAACCAACACCATCATTGCGAGAAAAACGCGTTTTTGTTATTTTAAACCAAATCATTATGTTGAGATACAATTTCAACGAAATATTCTGTCAATTTTATGAAGATTGCTGTTTGAATAGAGGCCCCATGGATTAAACGAGTCTGTCGTGGTTATTGTTCCATAAAAACCGCTACGCCAGTTTATGCGAATAAACATGCATTTTTCTCGCAGATTGTTCGCATAAGTTGGCGTAAAAACTCAACTACTTCCCACTCTGCCTCGCAGATGATTCAGTTTTATCAATCGTGTTTCGGTCAAACGTCAGTTATTGTCTATCGGCAGTTTCAATTCGACAAAAACGCACAAACACACATACAAACACACACAAACACATGCATAAAGACTTACATTTACGCTTAGGTGAGTAATCGTTACATGGAAAAATGCAAACTTGACAGCACAGAGCCGAACAAAGTTTTTTTTTTGGTTCAGTTTAAGCCCCCAGACAATGCTGAACCTGCCGAGTATGGATTACTCGTGCCTCTGATTGGTGCATTACATAGCATGTACATAAATTTGCATGAAAATTAGTATACGAAAACTTTTCCGCATGTTTCTTTCTAAAGGGCTATCGATCAATCCACTTCCGGTAGTGTAAGGATTGTTTGGGGCCCCAAATAGAACCATAAAAACGTTCTGGCAAATCGATTGAGTTTACCCACCGTAATATACACACACGTTTTAATTATATCTGTGGTAGCCAACTTGTAGCACGCTTAACCTCTCTAAATAGAACCGGCGTTCGACTCGATAGACGTGAGAAGACTGTTCTTGAACCGACACCAACCGATGGCAGACTATAGGCCGAGATCATGCATAGGTGGGAGTATTAGTGAGAGCACTGCATTAGGGGAAACAGAATAGGGTTTTCTGACTAAGTATATAAATAGACACGTCTACCACATCCCCTCTTTTAACCAAATTTTGAAACAATTTATTTGTAAACTTAAATATCTTCGATAGAGATTAATATCATCAAAATAATTTAATACTTATCTTGAAGGGCTATAACGAACTGTAGGTCTGCTGGTTCGCAGCAATCGCCGCGGAGGTTCTTGACCAGGGATGATGTCTGCCACGACGTCCGGGTACGATGAGGTTCCTGAAGGATCCGTTTCAGACGACTTTTGTCCTTCTGAGACAGCGTCGTCTATTTCACGCGTCGATTGCTCTGTTTCAGTGTCAGATGACATGTTCCATTTTTTCAGATGTGAGACATTTCGACCATACTGTTTTCCTGATTCATTCGATTGAATCGTAACGTTGGACCCATTTTTATCCACTACGGTAAACTTCTCGTTCGAGAAATTAGTGGATAACTTGTTCGAAGGAAGGAGGTTCTTCATAAGTACGATATCACCGGTGGAGATATTACTTAGTTTCGAGCGCCGTCTAGCGTCCTCTCTCTCCTTCTGCATCAACTTTTTGGTAGTATCTTGGTCCCTGAAATCAGTGCTTGGCGGAACGGTCTCAAGGTCTTCAATTTGTGGTATTTTCGATCGCAGTTTCCTCCCTTGGAGCAGTTCGCTTGGTGCCTTTCCCGTTATTGTGTGTGGGGTGTTATTGTACAAATCCAGGAAATGAATAGCGTGAGCGATTTTCATCCTTTTAAGGAGGGATCGATTTTGTCTCTCTACTTCGCCGTTTGCTTGCGGCCAATATGGCGAAGTGTGGTTGAGGTGAATACGATAGCCTCCTTTTCATCATTGATTGGCCAGGATGCCCCTCGTGGGCCAGCTCACGCATCCTGGAACGCAAAGAGATCGGAACAACCAGTTTCGTGCCACGCATAACCAAGTTGTTGATGTTAGAGAACTCCAGCCGGAACGGTCTGTATTGCTTCAGATCTTCTTGGTCCCATTTGTCAGTATCGATAGCCTTGATCACTTTCTGTAGCTCCTGATCTGACGCGGTAGCCGCTGCTACTTTTTCAATATCAATAGCAACCGCTTGTTGAACAGCCCTTATGATTTCTTCTGTTTCCGAATCAAAACTCAGCTCATTAACCACGTCCGGAAGAAACGACAGAGATTGTACCATTACTCGCCTAATGAATACATCTGTTTCTTCAGTCCAGTGTGGATCTTCTACATGTGCTGCTAGTCTGGATAAACAATCTGCTAGATTAGCCGAACCTTTTCGATAAACCACTTTGAATCGAAAGGCCTGGATACGCAGTAACCAACTCTCAATTCGCGCAGTTGGTCTAGATGTTGTTGTAAACAGTGTTTCTTGCAGACGATGATCTGTCTCAAGTTCGAATGTGATGCCCAGTAAATAGTTTTTGAATCTTTCGACCGCCCAAACAACACCAAGCGCTTCCTTTTCAATTGGCGGATAAGTCTTTTCAACCTCAGACAAACTTTTCGAGGCGAAGCTTATAATCCGTGGAAGGGAATTCTTGAACTGGATCAATACCGCACCCAATCCTACTCCAGAAGCATCTGTAACCACCAGCGTTCGATCATTTCGATCGTAAAAACCCAGACTACCTGCTGATCCTATGAGCGTTTTGATTTTCTCGAAAGATATTTTATGTTGGGCCATCCATTCGAAATGAGATTCTTGTCTCAAAAGTTGACGCAGAGGATAATTAATTGTCGCCAAGTTTGGAATAAACCTAAACATATATAAAACTAAGATACACATTCTGCGATAAAATAACAATACAAATTTACTTTGAAACGTATGTTACAAGACCTAGAAAGCTTCTAAGATCTTCTTTAGTACGTGGAGCTCTGCAGGACAAAATTGCCTTGACTTTTTCTTCGCTCGGAGATACTCCATTAGCTGATAATTTGTGCCCCAGAAACACGATTTCTTGTTGTTTGAATTTGCATTTATGGTCGTTTAACAATATTCCGTATTGACTCAAAACTTGTAATGTATGTTTCACTGCCGAGTCGTGTTCCTGTTCAGTCTCTCCAAATATCATAATATCGTCGATAAACACAACCGTGTTTTTGCAGCCAACTAGTATGCTTTCCATAAGATTCTGGAACAACTCTGGCGCACAATTTATCCCAAACAGTAGGCGTTTGTATCGGTACAGCCCCCAGTTAGTGATAAAGGTAGTAACGTCGCGAGAATCCTCTGAAAGTTCAACTTGGTGGAATGCCTGTTTTATGTCGAGTGATGGTTTAGCCTTTGTATGGCTTGATTCGCTCTTCTCATGTCCACACACAATCGCAAATCGCCATTTTCTTTTATTATAGGAACCAGGGGTGATACCCATGAAGTTGGTGTCTTTACTTTTTCGATGACGTCCATTTCTAGGAGTTCGTTTAGCTTCTGCTCAACTTTCTCGAGCAATGGTATAGGGCAGCGCCGCAATGGTTGAATGACAGCCGGCACAGTTCTATCGATAGGGATATTCAACTTTATTCCCTTTATCTTCGGGAATGCTTTGGAGCTCTCAATCTTTCTGACTGACAAAGAATGTGTACTTTTCTAGAAGAGGCTGTTGTCCCTTTTCGATGACATAAAATGATGTTTTAGTTTTTAATAAATTTCCATTATCGTCAACTTCGAGTTCAGCATCGAAAGTTGTGATCAGTTTTAAGGGTATCCGTCCGTATGCCAAAAAACGCTTATCCGTATCAACTCTTTGGTTCGTCATTTTGACATCCCGCAACTTCATCAGTTCCCATGTTGTATCGTCAATAAGATTGTGTTTGGACCCCGAATCGATTAACATACCAATCTGCACACCACCAACACGGCAATGAATGATTTCATCATCACTACAACCCACATTGTAAACCGGTAAATCTTTGGGAATCTCTTCACCTTCATGTTCCCTGACATTGAAAACATTCCGAGTACGTTTTTCTGAACGATGATGTTCATTTGAAGGGACAAAATTCAGCTTCCGTTTTCGATTATTCCGCCGATTGTCCCAATCGTGCTTCGATTTAGACCGACACATTGTGCGGAAATGACCCACTATGCAACAACCATGACAGGTTTCGGTAGCTGCTGGACATCGAGCTCCTGGTCGATGAGGCAGATTTCCGCATCTCGAACATTTCGTTCTCTCATCGATAGATCCATTCATCTTGGCAATGCGGTTAACACTGAATGTTGGCAAGTTTTATGATTCTTTGTAAGGTATATTTGGTCTGGTGACACGATTTACAGCGGTTGGCGTACGGTTTCCTGGTCCTTTATCATTCATTTTGACAGACTGATAACGTCCTGCTTGAAAAGCGTTAATGATTTTCGTCGTATCATCCAACGTCAGAATTTCTTTTTCCAGTAATTTCTGTCGAAGATCATTTGATGTATACTGTATTATCTTATCGATAACAGCAATGTGTCGGCTCTCAAGGGCAGTATTCCCAAAACATATTTTCTCCGCTTTCTGTTGGACACGAAGAGCGAACCGATTGAGTTCTTCGTCCTCGGGAACCATCGACCAAAAAAAAAACGCTCAAAGCTGTCATGTTGCTTTGGAGAAAAGTGATGCATTAACTTGTCTTTTGTGGTTAGGTAGGGGTCGGGATCATTAGCTTCGGCCGTTTCATCATTAACACCTGGCAAGCTATAGTACGCACACTGTAGCTCCATTCCACCCATGGCCAATAACTGTGTTTTCTTTTGAGCCCCATCAGTTACATTGGCAGCAGCCATCACGTTCTCGAACCATCTAATCCACATTTTCCAAGCATTCCTGACTTCGGATGCCGGGAGGTGTCTGTATTTAAAATGGGGAAGATTATACGACGCGGGGCTGAAGAAGTTTACATTGTGGTGCACAACTTGCTGCTCATTATTGATTTCCGCATCCATTTCGCTCATCTAATATTCCCATCGCACATAGAAATTAAAAAATAAAGAGAGAAAAAAAAACTTACCATTAGTGCCGTAAATTTATACTTATAAGCCATTATGATTCTAATTTTGAAGACGGTTCTCTGATGTTGTTTCACTATTTTGCATCATTGTCATCTTTTTTTCTAGTAATTCATTTGTATAATCGCTTCTCATAACGACAACCATAACTTCTTTTTTTCCAAACCGGAATTCAATCGGTTTAGATCAAACCGGAATTTAATCGGTTTCGTGTAAAAAAAATCTCTTCAACGTGCATTTCAAGTCAGTTTAAATTTTGAACCGGAATTCAATCGGTTCCATTCACACTAGCAATGTAAACTTTCTCAACCAATATTGAATCGGTCGCATCTAGAGCTTTTTTTTTCAATATAATCTTCTCAACCGTAATTTAATCGGTTGCCGTCGTAACAAAAATGTCAACCGGAATTCAATCGGTTACTCATTAGGCTTTCGACACAATCACTTTTTTCCATCACTTTTCTGGCAAACTGGCATCTCAGTAAAACTCGACATTGTGGCTCGCTCTACATAAGCTCTTTACATTAATCACTACACCCCAACAGATCTACATAACTGTGTGCAGCTCTCCTGTTTGTGTATTCCATTTTTCTTTAAGTTTGTTATGTACACATGTGAACGCTATCCGATGAAAGAGTGATAGAGAGCAAACGAGAAAAAAAAACACTACACTCTCGAAATGGCACACTCATACGATGCGATAATCAGGGGAGCTCAGCAGCAGGCAAACACTACTACAAATAAAGCAGGAAGATTTTTTTCTGCTAACCAAAATGGCGGTCTTTTAACTTCCCATGTAATCACATGTCGATCACACCCTTTTTCATAGATTATAATATCAGCCAATACCAGAAACACTAAAAAAAACACACAATTGGCCGTGATATTTCATATTAGCTTGAACTAAACTACGCTTCTTCACAGTCCTACGCCATCGTTAAGCGGAGATCATAATGGGTGCTTTTTTTTCACTTTTTCACAGATGCATTACTTTTCATTTACCTTTTATTTATTTATTATTCCTTTAATGAAAATGACCGAGAAAAACTATTCGACCGCACAGTTTCGTTTTTATCCTCGTCGTCACGGTTTGTGGTAGCCAACTTATAGCACGCTTAACCTCTCTAAATAGAACCGGCGTTCGACTCGATAGACGTGAGAAGCAGCGTCGCCAGAACTATTTCGTTAAAATCCGTAGGTTCTACGGATTTCTACGGATTTCCCCTGATTTCCCCTCTTTTCTACGGGTTTCCCCAGACCGATGTCATGGCAACTGTTTCCTGAAGCTGCCGCCGATGATGATGACGCTAGTGTTGAAAATATGATCATAAGCTCCGTTCATTGTGCCGCATGTGTTACTGTACAGATTTTTTTCGTGCTTCTAACTATATTGAATTTAGGGCTATCCAGAACGTGTTGAAAAATGTTTGAACATGACCATTTGTGTCCTGCACAAAATCCATAGAACGTTTAAAACAAAACAGTCGTTCTTCGCTTTTTGCATTCCTACACACCACTTGCAGCAACAGTTGATCTCGCATGGACGGAGCTTATTCGGCTGTTTCGCAAGCGCTGACAGCCTTTTGACGGATATTCGAGCCAGAGAGCCAGAGAAAAACGATTTCAAGCAAAATGTATGGGGATGACGTTCGTGACAGGGATGTGGGTTTCCCATTTGATTGTTTTTCCGTAGAAGTGAACAAATCCGTAGACCAACGGATAAATCCGTAGATCTGGCAAGCCTGGTGAGAAGACTGTTCTTGAACCGACACCAACCGATGGCAGTCTATAGGCCGAGATCATGCGTAGGTGGGAGTATTAGTGAGAGCACTGCGTTAGGGGAAACAGGATAGGGTTTTCTGACTCAGTATATAAATAGACACGTCTACCACAATATCATCTGGTGCGGATATCCACTAGTAGGAGGAAAGGACACGGTCAGCGTTGCCAGGTATCCAGATTTAGCTGGATTATCCAGATTTTTGGACATGTATCCAGGTAAACAGCTTTGATGTCAAATTATCCAGATTTTTCATGGATGATCCAGATTTTATCCAGATTTTATTTTCTCTGTTCCGCAAAAAGGTCATCACTTCAATTTTGGTGCGAAATTTTGCAATTTTTTTTTTCCTCATCTATAGTTTATTTGACACGGCACAAATACAATTCAATGTTTAACGGCGCCAATTATATCTGGTAGCTTACTTTCTAAAGTATCTTAATAACTAAAAGCAAATTTTTTATCCTCGCTGCCGACTACGAGCTGAAACTAAATCTAACTTAAGCTAGAATGTTTTGCATGAAAAGCACTGATTTGTTGTTTGATGGTTTTCCATCGCCATAGGTAATCAGCATATTGAATATGTTCCGCTGCTGGGCCAAGATATTACGGACTGGCATATTGGGTTGTCTCCCTCGGGGCCTGAGAGTATCGTGCGGGTCTAGTTGCTGTTTCCGGATACGGGGTCTTAACGTGTTCTTGTCGTTTGGTTGGATGTAGGCGGAAGGGGATAGGACTAAACTGGGGCGTGGATGGATTTCAGGAAAACGTATATAAGGGACATGTAGGATAGGTCACGGCTCGCCAAGACATCACGAACAGGAACAGCCGGCTGCCTACCTTCGGCCTGCAGGGAAGCTATTAATCTAGACCTGGCGTCACGGTGTACAGGGCATGACCAAACAACGTGCTCTATGTCGTGATAACCTTCACCACAGGCACAGATACCACTCTCCCCGAGTCCAACACGACGGAGATGCGCGTCAAATCTATAGTGATTGGACATAAGCCGGGACATCACGCAAATGAAATCCCGACCTACATCCAACCCCCTGAACCACGGGTTCGTCGATACCTTGGGGATTATGGAATGTAACCACCTTCCGAGTTCCCCCTTGGTCCAAGAATTTTGCCAACTGATGATCGTATTCTGACGTACAAATGCGAAAAATTCATTAAAGGCAATTGGTCTTTCATAAATATCACCGTTTGTTGCGCCCACCTTAGCCAAAAAGTCCGCTTTCTCATTACCCGGTATTGAGCAGTGAGAAGGGACCCACGCTAAAGTAATCTGAGTAGATTTTTCGGACAAAGCACTCAGATGTTCCCGTATTTTCCCCAGGAAATACGGAGAGTGCTTAACATCTTTCATCGATCGGAGAGCCTCAATGGAACTGAGACTGTCCGTAAAGATGAAATAATGGTCCGTGGGCATTTTTTCGATAATCCCTAGGGTGTACTGCAGCTAATTCTGCGACGTAAACAGAAGCAGGATTATCGAGCTTATGGGAGACGGTTAAATTGTTATTGAAGATACCGAAGCCAGTGGACCCATCAAGAAGTGATCCGTCAGTGTAGTACATATTGTCGCAGTTGATGTTTCGATATTTATTGGAAAAAATTTTGGGGATCTGCTGCACGCGTAAATGATCCGGGATTCTACGAGTTTCTTCTATCATGGATGTATCGAAAAACACAGTAGAATCAGAAGTATTTGATAAGTCGACACGATTTGGAATATTCGAAGAAGGGTTAATATTTTGGGACATGTGATTGAAATACAATGTTTGAGAATTAAGTTCGATTAACCTTTCAAAATTTTCAATCACGGGACGGTTCAAGACCTCACATTTGATAAGAATACGAGAAGACAGGTTCCAGAAGCGGTTTTTCAATGGTAGTACTCCAGCTAAGACCTCCAAACTCATCGTATGGGTCGACTGCATGCAACCTAAGGCGATACGCAAACAACGATATTGTATTCGCTCCAGTTTGATCAAATGTGTGTTTGCTGCGGAGCGGAAGCAGAAACACCCGTATTCAATAACAGACAATATCGTTGTTTGGTAAAGCCTTATAAGGTCTCCTGGGTGGGCTCCCCACCATTGTCCGGTTATTGTACGACGAAAATTCACTCTTTGTTGACATTTTTTCATCAGATACCTCACGTGACAACCCCAGGTGCCTTTAGAGTCGAACCAGACACCAAGATATTTGTGTACCAAAACCTGAGAAATCGTTTTACCCATTAATTGTGTTTGAAGCAGAGCAGGTTCATGCTTCCTAGAAAAAACTACTATCTCAGTCTTCTCCGGAGAGAATTCGATACCTAGCTGTAAAGCCCAAGCAGACAAATTGTCCAAGGTATCTTGCAATGGTCCTTGCAAATCGGCAGCTTTGGCTCCTGTAACAGAGATTACACTGTCGTCTGCAAGTTGTCTTATCGTGCATGAATTTGCCAGACATTCGTCGATGTCATTTACATAAAAGTTGTAAAGAAGGGGGCTTAAACATGAGCCCTGGGGAAGACCCATGTAACTAATGCGAAAAGTTGCCAAATCGCCGTGCGTAAAATGCATGTGCTTTTCGGACAACAAATTGTGCAAAAAATTGTTCAAAATTGGAGAAAATCCTTGTCGGTGAAGTTTACCCGAAAGAATGTCAATAGAAACGGAATCAAAAGCCCCCTTAATGTCCAAGAACGCAGACGCCATTTGTTCTTTGCGAGCATACGCCAGCTGAATATCTGTTGAAAGCAACGCAAGACAATCATTCGTCCCTTTGGCACGGCGGAAGCCAAATTGAGTATCTGATAGTAGACCATTTGATTCGACCCAATGGTCTAAACGACGGAGTATCATTTTTTCCATCAATTTCCGGATACAGGATAGCATTGCAATCGGCCTATAAGAGTTGTGATCAGAAGCTGGTTTCCCTGGTTTTTGGATGGCGATCACCTTCACGTGCCTCCAATCCTGCGGTACAATATTTTGCTCCAGGAACTTATTGAACAAGTTCAACAAGCGCCTCTTGGCATTGCCGGGTAGATTCTTCAACAAGTTGAATTTGATTCTATCTAACCCAGGCGCGTTATTGTTACAGGACAGGAGGGCAACTGAAAACTCTGCCATCGTAAAAGGTGATTCTATCGCGTCGTGGCCCGGAGACGCATCGCGAACAATGTTTTGCTCAGGAACAGAGTCCGGACATACTTTCCTGGCAAAATCAAATATCCACCTACTTGAAGACTCCTCGCTTTCGTTGACCGTTACGCGATTCCGCATTCTTCGGGCTGTGTTCCAAAGAGTGCTCATTGATGTCTCCAGGGCCGGATTTACGATTGTGGGGGCCCGGGGCCCAGTTATAGTGGGGGCCCCAAAATTAACAAAACTGTTTTTTATCGTACGAGTTAAAAGCATTTATTTGCTATTGAAAAATTACCAAAAATTTGTTAGAATTTTTTCTTAAGTCTCATCTTCAAACTTTTTTCTTGATACCTGAAAAAAAACTACCGCAATTTGAAAAAAATGCGATCCACAGGCAAAAATTTGCACACAATTTGAGAAAGACTGCACAAATATAAGACGACTCTGACAATAATGGAAACTAGGAAAAAACTACACATATCTGCAGGTCAATTAAATTTGCACACGAGCTCAGAAAATCTGCATTTTGCAAAGCACATCTGGTATCCCTGATTCGGACCAGTGAGCAAAAGCAATGCATTAAAAAACTTGTGGGTTATTTTCTTTATCTGCTTTACCACCCATGCGCGCTAAAGCCCTAGAGTTAAAGTTTGGCCGACTGTCATTGAAAAGTTCCAATCAAACAGTCAACAGTTTTTTCATCATAGTTTTAACATTGCTGATGTTCGATTGGAACGAGTTTTGACACTTCGATTGGCGCTTTTAATGACAGTCGGCCAAACTTTAACTCTAGGCGTTTAATGCGGGCTGGTTCGATTCAAATGGTGTGTTAATGTGTGTCATTCCAAGAGAATCCAAGGTGAACTCTTATGGATGTAGTTGCGATATTGGCGCTCGCGAAAAAATAACACTTAAGGAAAGTGTCAGATTGTAATGGTCTGTTCGAATTTTCTTACTGTAAATCGAACTTTTGATTAAATCTCTTTTTTAAAGAGAAAAAATCTTTTTGTCGATTTGTGGGGGCCCTAAAAATGTGGGGGCCCGGGGCCCGGGCCCCCCCAAAAATCCGGCTCTGGATGTCTCCCTCGACGTCTCGTTTACGAACCGACGCCAATATCCGCGTTTCTTTGCCTTAGTCAAGCTTTTAAACTTGGTATCAAGCTCCGAATAACGTTTAAAGTCGTCGGCATCGTCTGTATCCCGGAAGGTCAGATACGCGTCGGATCTTTGCGTGTAGACATCGGAGCACTCTTGGTCCCACCACGGAGTGGGAGGCCGTTCTTTGATCGTTACGCCGGGATATTTCTTCGTTTGGGCTTGCAACGCGGCGTCGAGAATCAAGCCCGCGAGGAGGTTGTATTCTTCAAGTGGTGGATGATGTTGAATCGACTCGACCGCAAAAAATTGTTCAAAATTGGAGAAAATCCTTGTCGGTGAAGTTTACCCGAAAGAATGTCAATAGAAACGGAATCAAAAGCCCCCTTAATGTCCAAGAACGCAGACGCCATTTGTTCTTTGCGAGCATACGCCAGCTGAATATCTGTTGAAAGCAACGCAAGACAATCATTCGTCCCTTTGGCACGGCGGAAGCCAAATTGAGTATCTGATAGTAGACCATTTGATTCGACCCAATGGTCTAAACGACGGAGTATCATTTTTTCCATCAATTTCCGGATACAGGATAGCATTGCAATCGGCCTATAAGAGTTGTGATCAGAAGCTGGTTTCCCTGGTTTTTGGATGGCGATCACCTTCACTTGCCTCCAATCCTGCGGTACAATATTTTGCTCCAGGAACTTATTGAACAAGTTCAACAAGCGCCTCTTGGCATTGCCGGGTAGATTCTTCAACAAGTTGAATTTGATTCTATCTAACCCAGGCGCGTTATTGTTACAGGACAGAAGGGCAACTGAAAACTCTGCCATCGTAAAAGGTGATTCTATCGCGTCGTGGCCCGGAGACGCATCGCGAACAATGTTTTGCTCAGGAACAGAGTCAGGACATACTTTCCTGGCAAAATCAAATATCCACCTACTTGAAGACTCCTCGCTTTCGTTGACCGTTACGCGATTCCGCATTCTTCGGGCTGTGTTCCAAAGAGTGCTCATTGATGTCTCCAGGGCCGGATTTACGATTGTGGGGGCCCGGGGCCCAGTTATAGTGGGGGCCCCAAAATTAACAAAACTGTTTTTTATCGTACGAGTTAAAAGCATTTATTTGCTATTGAAAAATTACCAAAAATTTGTTAGAATTTTTTCTTAAGTCCTATTTAGAGTTCCAAGCGAAGTGAAAATCTCATACAAAATGATCATTTTTTTACGCTCGTGAAAATGCAACCTGCAAAAATTTCACTTCGCTAGGAACTGTAGACAAATTCGATCAAGCGAAATCGTTGTGCGATCGCGAAAGGTTGTGGATCTCATCTTTTTCTTGTGTTCACTTTTTTCACGCATGCAAACGCTAGTGAAAAAAGCAGCAGCAAGCAAAAACTTGCGTGCGTTTATATTCTGTCAGTTGCAGCCAATTTTCACTTCGCTCGGAGTGTAAACTCGTGAATTTCGCTTCACTTAAACTGTAAATTGCAGACTGGTGAAATACCTGCGTGTTCCACAAACGGGTTTTCACGACAGATTTCGCAAGCGAAAATTTAAGCTTTTTACTTGTCAAATTTTTCACTTCGCTTGGAAACTATGCTTTACGAGTTTTTTTGCAGAAAACTTATTAATTAAATAATCAACATAACTTCTTCAGTATACTCGTACTCGAAACTTAATAATGCTAAGTTTGACTGCCTTTCATTCTTCACAGTCGCACGCAACCTATTTTTAATATGTTTCATCTTCAAACTTTTTTCTTGATGCCTGAAAAAAAAACTACCGCAATTTGAAAAAAATGCGATCCACAGGCAAAAATTTGCACACAATTTGAGAAAGACTGCACAAATATAAGACGACTCTGACAATAATGGAAACTAGGAAAAAACTACACATATCTGCAGGTCAATTAAATTTGCACACGAGCTCAGAAAATCTGCATTTTGCAAAGCACATCTGGTATCCCTGATTCGGACCAGTGAGCAAAAGCAATGCATTAAAAAACTTGTGGGTTATTTTCTTTATCTGCTTTACCACCCATGCGCGCTAAAGCCCTAGAGTTAAAGTTTGGCCGACTGTCATTGAAAAGTTCCAATCAAACAGTCAACAGTTTTTTCATCATAGTTTTAACATTGCTGATGTTCGATTGGAACGAGTTTTGACACTTCGATTGGCGCTTTTAATGACAGTCGGCCAAACTTTAACTCTAGGCGTTTAATGCGGGCTGGTTCGATTCAAATGGTGTGTTAATGTGTGTCATTCCAAGAGAATCCAAGGTGAACTCTTATGGATGTAGTTGCGATATTGGCGCTCGCGAAAAAATAACACTTAAGGAAAGTGTCAGATTGTAATGGTCTGTTCGAATTTTCTTACTGTAAATCGAACTTTTGATTAAATCTCTTTTTTAAAGAGAAAAAATCTTTTTGTCGATTTGTGGGGGCCCTAAAAATGTGGGGGCCCGGGGCCCGGGCCCCCTGGGCCCCCCCAAAAATCCGGCTCTGGATGTCTCCCTCGACGTCTCGTTTACGAACCGACGCCAATATCCGCGTTTCTTTGCCTTAGTCAAGCTTTTAAACTTGGTATCAAGCTCCGAATAACGTTTAAAGTCGTCGGCATCGTCTGTATCCCGGAAGGTCAGATACGCGTCGGATCTTTGCGTGTAGACATCGGAGCACTCTTGGTCCCACCACGGAGTGGGAGGCCGTTCTTTGATCGTTACGCCGGGATATTTCTTCGTTTGGGCTTGCAACGCGGCGTCGAGAATCAAGCCCGCGAGGAGGTTGTATTCTTCAAGTGGTGGATGATGTTGAATCGACTCGACCGCTTTTGAAATCATTTCCTCGTATAACTTCCAATCGACATTCCGTGTGAGGTCATACGGAATGTCAATTGGTCGCATGCGAGTTGACCCGTTATAAATTGAAATAAGAATAGGCAAATGGTCGCTACCGTGAGGATCAAGGATTACCTTCCATGTGCAATCCAACCGTAGCGACGTCGAACATAAGGATAGATCCAAAGCGCTTGGGCGCGCTGGAGGTTTCGGGATACGTGTCATTTCACCGTTGTTTAAAATAGTCATGTCGAAGTCATCGCAAAGGTTATAGATTAAAGAGGAGCGGTTATCATTGTATGGGGAACCCCAAGCCACGCCATGAGAGTTGAAGTCTCCCAAAATCAAACGTGGCGAGGGAAGAAGTTCTATTAAATCAAAGAGCAGCCGTTGCCCAACCTGTGCTCTGGGAGGAATATATATTGAGGCAATACAAAGCTCTTTACCTTGTATTGTCATTTGACATGCGACAACTTCGATGCCTGGAATCGAGGGGTGGTTAATACGATAGAAAGAATAGCACTTTTTAATCCCTAAAAGTACTCCTCCATATGGGGTGTCTCGATCAAGGCGAATAATATTAAAATCATGGAAGTTGAGATCAATATTTGAAGTAAGCCAAGTTTCACAAAGGGAAAATGCATCGCATTTGTTTTTATTTATCAAAACTTTAAACGAATCAATTTTTGGTAAAATACTTCTACAATTCCACTGTAAGACAGAGATAGAATCCTTCATATACGCAGTTGAATTAGGCATCGAAGGATACAATCGCTGCAAGGAGGGGCCATTGGGATTTTGCAATTTTGTCACCTCAAATTTTGCGTACACCAAGACTTTTATCCGAAAAATTAACCTTTCACCCCACGAAATGACTGCCAGATTTTTTCCAGATTTTTATTTTGCCTTTTCCAGATTTTTTAAGAAATGACCTGGCAACGCTGGACACGGTCACGGACACGGACTTTAGACCTTCCTGAGGCTGAGTGTTTGTGAAAAAATTTAATGAACAATACAAGACTTCAATCCCCCTTTTCCCTTTTCCCCTTTCCATGGAATATTTTTCGAATTAAACGACTTAACCTAGGCTAACAGACAGTTAATTAAGTTGAATAAAACGACTAAACATAGACAATTGCACCTTGTATGGAGTGACGCCAGTTTTTGCAACCAATTGGCAGTTACGCCAAAACGTTTTTCCAATATTTCTCAAAAGTTTCAGAACAAAATAGTTTTCTTTTCGGCTGTAGTGTATGTATCCTAGGGAAAGGAAGCTGAATCAATGAAAAAGTGCATTTTGGTCATTTTGGCTTTTACGTCAACTATGTAAACAGGGGCAGTACAGTATTTATTTAAAATTCCATATTTTGTCGAAAAATAATCTTATTCCGATATATTTTTAAATTTATCAAATACTTAAAGGTTTTTATTGGCTTTATAAGTTATTCAAGAATTAGTATATGATATAAGTTTCTGAAACTGGGTAAATATATTTACAGATATCACATATCTTTCGGTGTGCACGAATACAGGGATTAGACACTTACGAAGGTTTAATCTTGTTTGGAAAAGAGCACTGCTATGTAATTGATGGTTTTACGCTGTTGAAAAATCGCGAAATTAGGGACATCGACTCACTTGTATGTGGAAGTTATGAGCCAATTTTGCCGAATCCAGGAAATGCAAGAATGTAAATATGGTATGTACTTTAGAGGTTACTGTTCTTATTATAACTATTTCAGATCGCACGAAATGAAGCAAACATCCAAATTTGCCTATGAAGAGATTCGTGAGGTGCATAAACGTAGATATCTCCTACAGCCTATTGCTTTGGAAATTTTTTCCGGCGATGGACGGAATTTTCTGCTTAGTTTTCCTAAGAAAGTGCGAAACAAAGTTTACCAAAGAATAATGTCCATGGCTACATCAATTGCTGATAATGCTCAACAGTCAGTAGCGGGTCAAAGTCGCACGGCCAATGTAGAACAATCATCAAGTTTACTCAGTAGTCTGATCGGAGAGACATCTGTCACGCAGCGATGGGTGGTATGCATAATTCTCTTTCCAATGAAATTTACTGTATTGATTAATATCATTTTATCTTTTTCAGCGTGGAGAAATATCTAATTTTCAGTATTTGATGCATTTAAACACACTGGCGGGAAGGTCTTATAATGATTTGATGCAATATCCCGTATTTCCATGGATTTTAGCCGATTACGAGTCCACGCGACTTGACTTGACCAATCCAAAATCATTTCGTGATTTCTCTAAGCCTATGGGAGCCCAATCTAAAGATCGCCTCCTGCAATTTGAGAAACGTTACCACGAATGGGATGATCCCCATGGAGAAACTCCTCCTTATTTCTACGGAACACATTACAGTTCAGCAATGATTGTTTGCTCATATCTTGTTCGTTTGGAGCCATTCACACAGCATTTTTTACGTTTACAAGGTGGTCATTTCGATCTTGCAGATCGAATGTTTCACAGCATCGAGGAGGCGTGGCATTCAGCATCTAAACACAATATGGCTGACGTAAAGGAACTTATTCCTGAATTCTTCTATCTACCCGAGTTTTTAACGAATGCTAACAACTTCGATTTTGGTTGTAAGCAAAACGGGGACGTTTTAAATCACGTGGTGTTACCACCTTGGTCGAAAGGAGACCCAAGGGAATTTATCAGGTTACATCGCGAGGCATTAGAAAGTGATCATGTTAGTCAACATCTACATTTGGTAAGACATTCGTTAGGTTCATTTTTGGAATTGCACATTAGCAATGTCAAATTAAATTTGTATAAAAAACAATGACCGATCTTCACAAATATCGTTAAAATTTTCTCAAACTTTTCTACTGGGCAAAAGAAAACTATCACTATATTATCACCAGGCACCAATATTATTAAGGTTTACAGCCAAGCGACCTCATAACACGCAAAGTTGTTAATCTACATTTTTGATTTGAATGAAACTTTATACACGTATTTGGCTTGTGTCGAATTTGTTTTCGCGACGGTACTACTACTCAGAGTTCAGAAAAAGTGACAGAACTTTAATTATAAGGCGAATTATAAGAGCATTCAGAGTACAATATATCCAGCTATTTCATTCTATTATATCCCTCATACAGCATGCTCTGACAAAAACTTTTAACCGTGCCGATAGCGGTGTGAATCTCTCGTTCGTTCAAATATCAACTACTTTGCGCTTGCTTGACTGAAGTCTCTGTTCAAAATTCTATCAATTCGCAGGATTGATAGTGGTTTTCCAATTCCTGGTGCTGAAATAACTATTAGCCATTTGTTTCTTGTAAAATGGTTTTATAGTAACACTAATTTAAAAAAGCATGCTTCATCCTGTAGAGCACCAGATGCTTGCTGTAGCCTAACGAAACTGAATATAAAACTGAATATATAAGTTTGATATCATTCAAAATCGGTTATCTCCAATCGAATCAAATTCTGACAGGAAATGTAGCACCCCGGTTTTACTTACTTTGATGTTTTGTTGATTGATTAGACTTTGTTATAATTTCGGGTTCGGGTTTGACCTAAAACAAATTCCTGGCTCAGGTCGGGTATTGAAAACATCACTCCAGACCTTCTCTTAAACCTGGAAATCAGTAAATCGAATGGTCGCATGCACGGGCCGCCGCTTCAACGGCAACGGATTTTTTTCGGTATGGGGATAATTTTTCGAGATTAGATCAAGTCTAGCTTCGGTCATTCGAGAATGTAATTATAATAATATTTACAGTGGATTGACCTTATATTTGGATACAAGCAACGTGGACCGGCTGCTATAGAAGCGGTGAATGTTTTTCACCATCTTTTTTATGAAGGAAACGTTGATATTTATAAGTAAGCTTTGTATACACTATCATTTACATTTTCAAAGATTTCTCACATGATGGTTTTAATTTTAGCATTGATGATCCGCTCAAAAAAAATGCAACGATTGGATTCATAAACAATTTCGGTCAAATTCCAAAACAATTATTTCGCAAAGCCCATCCAGCAAAAAAAGTTCACTCATTGAAACATTCGGCGTTAGAATCCAATTCCCTATTACTTTCAGGGCAAACAGGTTTAACAAACGATAAATTGTTTTTTCACAACTTGGAAGCGTTAAAATCAAGTTCACAAGCAGTAAAAGGTTTGTTATAAAAGTAGATATGATTCAGAAAAAAAATCTATTTTTATTTTTGCAGAACTCAAGGGACCGGTAGGACATATAATACAAACGGAAAAGTTCTTTTTAGCCGTGGAGCAGAACAAAATTTTGATGCCTCCTAATTTTAATCGTTATATAGCGTGGGGCTATGCCGATCATTCGATACGAATCGGCATGTATGATTCGGATCGAGCATTATTCGTTTGTGAAAACGTTGCACCCGATTCAGGAGAAATCCTTGCTTGTGCATGTCCGAATGCTAGAACAATAATTATGGCTGGCACTAATTCCATTTTAACTGTCTGTGATATAGATTTTAAGCATAAGCAATTATTTGTTAAGCACACTTTACATGGGCATACGGATGCCGTTACTTGCTTAGCTGCAAGTACAGCCTTCAATATAATCGTATCCGGTTCTAAAGATCGATCTGCAATCATATGGGACATGTCCAGATACAAATATGTGCGTCAGTTATCCAGCCACGTCGGTGTGGTTGCTGCTGCTAGCATAAATGAACTTACGGTAAGACTACCATGTTATTTTTTATTGTAATTAATTGTAACGGTTCACGATAAACATTGCTCGCATACATGAACGAGTGCAATTCGACACTCTATTCCACAAAAGTAGCAAACAGTCGCTTCTACTAATCTTATTTATACAATTAAAAGTTTATGCGGATAAGGAATTAACTTTTGCCATTAAAAAAATCTTTCAAACTCGAATTTCTTCATAACAACAAGATTGACTAGTATTAGTACTAGCTCCACCCGTTCTAAGGGTTTATATACCTTTTTATATTTAAAAAAAAAAACGAAAATAAAATTTATTGCATTATTATAAAGTACTACATCTTGAAAACAGTTTCACGAATTTTCATTGAGATTTGAGCAATAGAGAGAAAGTTAGAGCGATTTAAAGCGCGCCTCGTTCGCATTAGCTAAATTTCACACTTTATGCGCGTTTATCTCGGAATGGTGTTTTGCAAAAAAATTGGAGTCATCCACAAATTACGTAAGGGTTTAAGGGGAGAGGGGGAGGGGTGGTATTTAAATTTCTTACGAATGTTTACGAAGGGGGAGAGAGGGATTCAAGCAAATCTTACGTAAAATTGAAAATTTATGAAAAACTGAAAAAATCAACAGAACTTAAAAACAATAATATTAGTTAAATTATTTCTTGCTGTGATCTTAACAACTGAACCTTGAGAAAGCAGTGATTCACCGTCGCTGATTTTTTTTAAGGGGGGGATTTGTTAGTAGCTTAAGTATTTATGATATATATTAGTAAGTAATGAGTATGTGTGTCCAATCACAAATGGTGACTTCTCCACACTGTTAAAAATTTGTAATTTTAATTGTTAGGATTTGGTTGCTTTCGCAATTAGGACTTATCGTTCGTAGAGATTTAAACCTACTTGTCAGAAAAGGGGAAGTAAACTTATAACTAACTCAATTGCTAACTTATTGGCTATAAAGAGAGCTTATCGTAGCAATTGAGGATTGCAACGATTCTTGTCGAAAATTGTTAATAATTTTATTTGACATAGCTTCTAATGGTTCAACACCACTAAGTCTCTGTAATTCGAGTGTACCAAACCAAGGAGGACGCTTCAAAATCATTTTCAGAATTTTATTCTGAATCCTTTGGAGCGTTTTCTTCCTTGTTGAACAGCAACTTGACCAGATCGGTACAGCATGCTCTGACAGAAAATCTATTAGATTTTGAATTCTGATAGACAACCTGCAGAGTTCGATCAGTAAGATAATTTTTTAAAATTTTGATTAGAAAAATTGGAAAATAAAAGTTTGCAGTTTCGCAATTAAACCTTTATGTCAAACACTGTCGAATGCTTTTTCTATGTCTAAAAGAGCAGTTCCAGTGGAATTTGTTAGCTCGTATCATATTAGTAACTCTGAGCAATTGATGAGTAGTGGAATACCCATGGCGAAATCCAAACTGTTCATCTGCAAAAATTAAATTTTCGTTAATGTGTGACATCATTCTGTTAAGAATAATTCTCTCAAACAATTTACTTATTGAAGAAAGCAAACTGATTGGTCGATAACTTGAAACTTCAGCTGGATTCTTATCCGGTTTTAAAATTGGAGTAATTTTTGCATTTTTCCATAATTTGGGAAAATATGCAATTATGAAGCAGCAATTGAAAATTTTTACTAAAAATTCCATTGTGCTCTCAGGGAGATGTTTGATTAGTATATTAAAGATTCCATCGTCACCAGGTGCTTTCATATTTTTGAAATTTCTAATAATTGATTCAATCTCATTCAAGTTAGTTTCAATTATTTCTGCAGGTAAAAAATTCTGGGAAGAAATTAAATCAAATTGACGTGTGACTGCTGCTGAGCAAGTCTTTGAGCCTTTTGTTCATTGGATACAAGAAAACGTTCACCATCTTTTAAAACTGGAATAGGCTTTGAAGGTTTCTTAAGAATCCTCGACAGCTTCCAAAAGGGTTTTGAATATGGTTTCAATTTTTCAACTTTAGTCTCAACATTTTGATTTCTCAGAAGAGTAAATCTATGTTTAATCTCTTTCTGTAAATCTTTATAAATAATTTTAAAAACAGGGTCACGAGAACGTTGACATCTGCGGACATTTTTCAAACGAATTAGAAGTTGAAGATTTTCGTCAATTATTGGTGAATAAAATTTCACTTGAGCCTTTGGAACAAAATAATTCCTGGCATCAACAATTGCACATTTTAATGCTTCCAAAGCGCAATCAATATTCACTTTGTTTTGCAAATCAAGCTCATTATTGAAATTTCTCTCAATATGAGTTTTGTATCTTTCCCAATTCGCCTTGTTATAATTAGAAACAGAGCTCATAGGGTTTAAAACTGATTCATATGATAAAGAAAAAGTTATTGGAAGATGGTCAGAATCAAAGTCAGCATGTGTGATCAAATCACTACATAAAAGACTTTGATCTGTTAGCACCAAATCAATTGTTGATGGGTTTCTTACAGAAGACTATTAGGAGACAAAATAGAATAGTATCCTGAAGAACAATCATTGAATAAAATTTTGTCATTGGAATTACTTTGAGAATAATTCCATGATCGATGTTTAGCGTTAAAATTGCCGATTATAAAAAATTTCGAACGATTTCTGGTGAGTTTTTGTAAATCACCTTTAAAATAATTTTTGTGCTCGCGTGTACATTGAAATTGTAGACCGTCGCTGAATGATTATGAACTTTTCTTCATTTCTATTTAATTTCCAATTTTATTTACTTTAACATGACTGTTAGGTATATAGCGCCCCCCGTGCAGCATACATTCTCATGGTTTTAATTGATTCTCTCTTTGCTCACTGCACGGGGGAACTAGTAGTTGTGATAAGGCATGTCACAGTGCAAATTTCTTTTCTGATATACGCTCATCTTCCCGCTTACGATCAGTAGCAATATAATTATTCGATCGGTCGGTCACCGTGTTCTTTTCTCCGCCGCAATAAAGACTTTTGTTCAGTCAAAAATAAAACTGCTTTTCGATACCGACCGCGTGTGTATTTTATTCCCATCGGATTCCAGTGGAATAGATTAACCCTCCAAAGGAACATCCTGAGGTATCCAAGGCGCCGAGTCAAGGGTCCGAACATTGGTGCCGTGAACAGGATTGTTGTCCACGGGTGTGGGAAATTTTACTTGGATACCGCATTCACATTTAGCGCGAAAGGATTTTCGCCATCTTTATCGCGCGCGCGTTGGTTGTCGCCATCGTTAATTTGCTGTACAAGGCATCTTTAGCCAGGCTCACACGGCGAGTAGGCTAGAGTTTCTCTTATTTTTCAACGGATAAATTGCAACTGACCTCTCTCGTTTTCCCGGTGGACTTTACCTCGCTTGGAGAACTGACGTTCCTGCATACGGGCTATTGAAATTCGTGTTGGCCAGGACGATCACAACACGTGTAGGTGGAAACGGACCTACTGACGATCACTGGGGTGACGGATTCGAGCAAGAATTTCGTGCGACAGTGGAACCTAAACGGTGGTTTCACAATATTTAAAGTATACTCGTTTCCGGAGGCGCATACTTTTCTACAACCACTTCGACTTCTGGGCTGTCTTTCGGTCAAGCTGAATGCAGCTTTCCGGTGATGTTCACAACCTTATCGGAAAAATTGGAGATTGTTCCTGTCGGCAGTTTTAATAAATACAAGGCCTATTAATTTAGGCTCTCAGGTGAGCCTCTCTCCAATTACCTATCAGTTGACTTTGTGGTGCTGTGCGTGCTTCGAATTTTTCTATAGTTTTCATCGACGGTTGCTGGCAAGATGACGAAGAAGCTTAAGCCGAAGCTGCATGTGCGCGACAACAGTGTCGATTTCCTTTTACGAACGGAACGGTTCCTGAAGCAATACGACCCGGCCAATCACGCTCTCCAGGTCCAAATCGACAAACTCGACGAAAAATGGGACGAACTCGAAGAGGCCCAAACGCAAATAGAGGAGATGGAGGAGCATATAGAAGAGGTGAATGAGCATAAGCAGACGCGGGCCCAGTTTGAGGAGTTGTACTTCAAGGTAAGGGCAGAGTTGAAAGCGGAATTGCCATCCACCACTCCCATTACTTCCTCAACTTCCTCTGGAACCTCACGTACAGAGGCATGTGGCAATATACAATTAACAAAAATAAATCTGCCAGAATTCAATGGGGAATTCGACAAATGGTTGCCATTTAATAACACATTTAAATCGCTGATCCATAACAATCCGGATCTGAGCGCGATACAACGTTTTCAATATTTACGAGCGTCTCTAAAGGGTGAGGCGTTAAAGGTCGTTTATGCATTCCCAATGAGCGAAGCGAGCTATGGGGTTGCCTGGCCTGCGTTGACCAAACGTTATTCGAATGTGTATTTGCAGAAAAAGCGACACGTAAACGCTCTGCTACAGTACCCGAAGTAAAAAAAGATGACTGCGAGTGGAATCCATGACGTCATCGATTGCTTTGATCGACATCTGAAAATTTTGATTTGATAGGCGAAGCAACAACGGGTTGGGGAGCGATGCTGACGCAGTTATTAGTATCGAAGCTGGACGACGCCACGCAGAAGGAATGAGAGGAGTTTGCTGTGAAAAGGGAAGAGCCTACATATCTACACGTGATGGAGTTCTTGGAAGGTCAAACCCGTATTCTCGATGCGATTGCGGTCGACCAGTCCTCCGAAAACCAGCGTGCCCCACCACCCTCTATGTCCACTTCGTTTAAGGAATCAGCACCGAAGTTGTCAGTCCACGCAGCGTCGGAAAGCTATTCGCCAAAATGTGTCTCTTGCAGCGGTCCTCATTACTTAAGTAATTGTCCACAGCTCGTGAAGATGCCTTTGGATAAGCGGTTCCAGGTCGACAATTCGAAAAAACTATGTAGCAACTGTCTCCGACGTGATCACTACGTCGTGACTGCAATTCCAAGTACCGGTGCCGTACGTGTAGCAAGAAGCATCACACTCTACTCGATCCTGGGCCATCAGCATCCGGTTCTGGTTCTGCGGCTGATGCTCAGGTCTCTGATCAATCTCAAGCAGGCAGTTCTGTTTCCTCCACGACTGCTACAGCAACGGTGGGGACTCCTCGACAGTCGCTTCAAAGTTCGGGGGCTACAATCTACGCGGCCAATATTACAGCAGATTCGAGGGAGGCGCACATATTCTTGTCGACGGTTCTGCTATCGGTGAAGGATTTCTATGGACGGTTGCATACGGCCAGAGCGCTTCTGGATAGCGGATCGCAAGCAAATCTTATTTCGGAGGGGCTATGCCAGCTTCTGAAGCTACTCAGAAGGGGAGTCGATATCCCAATTTCTGGTGTCGGTAGTGCGCGGGTTCAGATAAATGGTTCTGTGTCTGCCGTTCTCGAATTTCGGATTATTCGGTACCGATGGACTTCCTGGTCATCAAGAAGGTTACGGAGGACCAACCATCAACAACGATTCCAATCTGTAATTGGAATCTTCCATCTGACATGGCGTTGGCGGATCCTGGGTTTCACAAGCGAGCGTCAATCGATCTTCTCCTGGGTTTGGAGTACTTCTACGAGTTCTTGCTCTTGAATAGTTGTCGAGTGCAAATTCAGCGCATTGGCGAAGGACTTCCACTCTTTGTTAACACCGTTTTCGGGTGGATTGCAGCCGCAAGGCCGACTTGAAAAGCCTGAACCCTGTTCCGTGTTGCCACGCGACGATCAACACAAGCACCTTGGAAGAGAAAATCGAGCGGTTTTGGACGATTGAAGAGCTACAAGATGTGCCGAAGCTGACACAGGAAGAGCAAGACTGCGAGGATCATTTTCAAACCACTTTCTCCGGTGATTCGACAGGGCAATATGTGGTGCGTCTGCTAAAGCGAATGGGTTTCGAGCAAATGATCGGCGAATCGAAGGACATAGCCTTGCGGAGACTACTTCAGCTTGAACGGCGATTCGAGAAGGACTCGAAGCTTCGGAAGCGATACAACGAAGCAATATAAGCATACTTGGATCAAAATCATATGGCAATCGTTCCGGAGAAGGAATTGAAGCGCGATAAACGGATTGCCTGCTATCTGCCTCATCATCCTGTCTTCAAGGAGTCAAGCTCGACGACGAAGATTCGGCCGGTATTCGACGGTTTAGCTAAGACGACATCAAACCGCTCACTGAATGATGCCCTTATGACGGGTCCGGTGAAGACTCACTCTTCGATCTGCTTCTTCGGTTCCGCAAACATTTGGTGGCTCTAGTTGCTGACATCGAGAAGATGTACCTGCAGGTAATGGTACACCCGGATGACACCCCTTTGCTCCGGATCTGGTGGAGGTTCTCACCAACGGAACCAATTTTAACCTACGAGATGTCCAGGGTCACTTTTGGGTTAGCGCCATCGTCGTTCCTCGCCGCACGGTGTTTACAGCAACTGGTGCACGATGAAGGTGATCAATTTCCACGAGTGAAGGCGGCGCTAGTTTTCGATTTTTACGTCGACGATTATATCGGTGGGGCGGTATCGGGAGAAGAGGCTATCTTGCTGCGGCAAGAATTGGTGCAGCTGTTGTCAAAAGGTGACTTCAGATTGCACAAATGGGTATCGAACTCGAAAGCAGTATTGTCAGAATTAGCTTCCGATGAATTGGGAACATCGTCTATTCTGAGTTTCGACCAGGAGCGTGTGAAAACGCTAGGAATTAGCTGGCAGCCAGGGCCAGATATGCTAAGCATCGATGTATCGGGTCTCACTTTAAGCGGACAGTAGACTAGGCGCAAGGTGTACTCCGTTATTGCTCAATTATTCGATCCTACCGGTCTCACAGCTCCTGTTATTGCTTGGGCTGAGATTCGAATGCAACTACTCTGGGTGGCTACTCAGGATTGGGATGATCCGTTGTAGCGGTCATAGTATTTCAAGAATTTGTTTAGAATTAATTTATAATCGATCAACACAATTGTGTTGCGCCAAGATGTAGACAACCGTAGTTTTTCGTATCAGTCGCAACACCCTAGCGCACGCGTCTCTCCGAGAATGTGCATCTCTAGATTAGGCGGTTGAGAAAACCCGAAGTAGTTTCCAGATAGAATTGCCAAAAATGGTTGGAGAGGGACAGATAGGGCCCAATGACGGCAGCCAAAATGAAACAACCAGCAGAATTGTAGATTTCCGAATATTCACGACGAGATTTGCGGGAAATTACGTACTTCCTGTGATTTCGTACGAAATCACCTTCCCTTATCTGAGGACTAATAATGATCGTTCATTTCGTCCTAGATCGTCAAGAAATTTGGAAGTGTCGCGTTGAAAGTCTGTTGTCCGCGTTTTCTAATTAATTTTTGTTAAGTAAGTTTAGTGACGTGATTTATTAGTTACTTGTCTTAATTCCTTGTCCTTTAGTGTACAATAGGCTCGTTACCAAGTGAAGTCTAAATGAGATTTATTCAGTGCGAATAGTGCGTTTTGAAATTGTGTGCAAAGTAGAAAGGTAAATGTGCTCAAAGTTCAAAGCCATTGACCCCGACCATATGCTAATGACCCCGTTTGTACAGCCACAGGGCTGCGCACTCTCACCCACAGCCGAACGAGCGAGAGCAGGACAGCGAAAGACGCAACACGTACCGTTTTCCCCCAGGACGAAATTTTTCCCGGCAGCCGTTTCATCGCGCGGGACACTCGCAGATCACACTTTATCTGCCCACGTGACCAGCATCGGATAGACAAAAGTCCTCCGGTGAGGCTAGTGGCCGTTTCCGGTCGAGGGATCCCGGAAAGCGGCACTATGCAGTGAATTATTTCCATCATCCAAATCGGCGTGTGCCGATCGACCGCGTTGGCCCAATGTGATCGCCAGCAGCAGCAGTTTAACACGCCAACGACCAACATCAGCATCAGCAGCAGCACACAGCAATCTATTGGTGAGTCGTTCCAATTTACTCTCGAGAGCGGTGGGCGCGTCCATGAAGGACCCCACAATTTAATTGTGATTTCCCAATAATCGACTATTAGTCGCACTGGCCGGTATCGAAACCGCGCCCATGATTTTCGCAGTTGAGTGGAGGCCGAAATAGCGTGCACGCGTTTCAGAATTTTTGATCGCCCCACTCAACAAATCTAAATCCCGGGTAGCTAGCCATTTGCTCGCACCGCAGGACGTCACTGCAAATATCCATTCTGGAGCAGCTGATCGAAACTTGAAAAGCACATGGGTCAATGAGCACTAGAGATAGGGAGAGAAAAAACGCACACAATAGGAGCTTAGTCTAGACGATAAGTTACACACATACAATGAAATTATAATATAAAAGCATGCTTGCTCGATTTAAATACAAACCTGTTCTTCAATAATAATATATGGAGTTTGTTTCATGCAGATAGTGTTGTAGTTTTGTTTATGTAATGCTCCCGCAAGGTTTAAGTCCGGTTCTAGTGTTTCACGTCATTTTGGTTCGTTTTCCGTTTGTGATAGTTTCGTCTTCCGCGTGGCGAGATTCGAATGGTCGGCAAAGCTTTTCTTCCAGATTGCGTACGATCTCTGGTGGTAAATAGCGGCATTACCCGTGATGAGAAATTATAGTGCGGGTGGTTTCTCACCGCAAACTCTCTGAGAGAATAGATGGTGTTGAAGATTTCTGCTGGGGGATAAAAGGGTGTCGACCCGTTTTTGGTGACCGAACTTTGTGTAGCCATCTGGTCAGATCCTGATTCCTTTTTTTTTGGTATATTCTTTGGAACGACCCTTTAGGGGAGTCTCAACCGGGCAAAACTAATCTAGGTGGGCAGTCTCCATTTCGGAGTGGCGCTTAAGCTGCCCGCAAGCTAGGGATCGACCAGGGCCGGCTACATATTGGCGCCCAACGTTAAATAACTGCAGATTTTGTTGATGAATGGAGGCAATTTGCTTAATGTTCAGGATATGCAATTGGATGTAAAATATATTTACATGTTGTTTCATAATTTAATTTCGTTATTTATTCTGAATATTTGTATTATCGTAGTCTAGGTTCATGTTGTTTGATAAATAATGAATAAAGTAAAACTATAAGTTGATGTAGTTGTGACCGCAATTTTTTGAAGATTTTGATAGTGAATTTGGGGGGTAATAAAGCAATATTGAAGTGAGGGTGTGATTCGTGTATGATTTAGATTTCGATTATTCTTCAATTATAATTATTAGTAGCGTATTCTTATATTATTAGTTCAAATTTGTTAAATTAAATACATATAATTTGTCCTAAAAATGGCGACAAAATTCCCGCGCGCGGATCATTTAACAAATGAGGAGGTCGATTACGAATTGATGATTCGGGGAAGAGCTGAAGAAATTAATTCTGACGCGGAATCGAAAAACCGGTTGTTGCGTAGATTGTTTTCGGAGGACATTAAAGAAAATCGAGAGTATCCATCGCGGTTCACTATTGACCAAGAATATGATCGGGTGTCAAGTATAGTGGATGATTTGAGGAGAAGGTTAGAAACGGGAAAGGACACTGATCGCTGCCTATCGCGTGTGAAGCACTATGCGCTTAGGGTGGCGCGTAGTATCGCGAACGACCATGAGTCAGAGAGGATGCGTAGGGAGCTTGGAAGTGAAATTCGTGCTGTGTTGAATAGGTTTAATGCGAAGAAAGACGACGGTCTGTCGAAGAAAGTGGATGAAAATCAAAGGACAGCGTTGGAGCAGGAGAGTGCGGAAGAAGTTAGCGAAAACGAAAAAAAAAATTCAAAATCTTCTCAAGAAAAACGAACCGGTACAATTCCAAAAACGTCACCCCAGAACCAAAGCTTTGAAATGCAGGCTCTCAAGCAAAAGTTGGAATTCTTAGAACGGCAACTGGCTGAAGCAAGAACGACGACCCGACTGGCTACTGAAAAATTGAACAGTAGCAGGTATGGAAGAGGACAGGCCACGAATTCAGACGAGGAAACAGATAGCGAAGATTCGTATTCCGACAGCAGAAGTAAGCCAAATAACGGGCATAGCCGGAAAAACTCTTGGTTTGAACGCCGAGACGAAAGGAGAAATACGGAGCGGAGCCAGGAACAGAGAAATTTGAACGGTAACGGAAATAGACACGAGAGGGATAATTGGTCAAACAGAGGTGGACACCGGAATCGTCGAGACGATGGTGAGAACTACTGTGGCAGTCGGGGTAGAATGGATGAAGGAGATCGATTTGACACGAACCAAGAGCGAACAAGACGTACGCCAAAGCGCGAAATTATCGAACGGGAAATCCAGAACGCAGACCGAAGAATGGAGAAATGGCATCTGACATTTAACGGAGATCCGCGCCAGCGATCACTGGAGGACTTTCTACACAAGATTAGAAGGCTGGCAAGGATGGATAGAATCCACGAAGAGACCCTTCTGCAACGAGTACACACGATACTACGCGGGGAAGCGTACGATTGGTATTTGTGCTACGCTGACGAGTTCTTAGATTGGGAGGATTTCGAGACAAGAATCCGGTATATGTTTGGAAACCCAAACAAGGACCAAGGCAATAGACAGAAGATATACGAGCGAAAGCAGAACCGAACCGAAACATTCCTTACGTTCAAGACCGAAATTGAGCGTTTAAATAAACTATTAACCACACCGTTAGATCAGCAAAGAATTTTTGAAGTGATCTGGGACAACATGCGCCCCCACTACCGATCAAAATTGGCATGTAGAACGGTGAACGATATACGGAAACTGGAATACTTTGCTTATAGAATCGACGCCAATGACCCGACATTACGACAGTTTCGCGAGGGACCGATTCGTCAGCAAAATGCGATACGAAACATAGAGGCTGCAGAAGAATGCGCGGACTCGTATTCAGAAGAAGAGGTGAATGCACTGGATAAGCGATACGAGAGGGATCGTCGTGGTAAAACGGCTGAAGAACCAAGGAGGACGAGTCAGCAACCGAATGCGATACTTACGCCTAGTGACAACCAGCAAGGACCGATGTGCTGGAATTGCCGGAATACAGGGCATATTTGGCGACTATGCAGGGAACCAAAGCGAATGTTCTGCTACCTTTGTGGTACACCCGACAAAACAACTTGGACATGCGGAAACCACGAGAGAGGTGACCGATATGCGAGAAACAAGCGATCGGAAAACTAAGAAAGGGATGCATTGTAGGGGACACCAGCATTCCTTCAACTGACGAAGTTCCCAACTCTAATATATTCGAAGACCCGTTCATGAAGGTGTGTGAGGTGAAGATTCACACGGAAACCTGCCCACAGGTTAAAGTAAAGATTTTTGACACCGAATTTGATGCGCTTCTGGATTCTGGCGCAAGCGTTTGCGTAACAAATGTAGCAGATATTGCGGAGAAGAATGGTTTGAGGATGCAGCGAAGCCCTCTCAAGATCGTCACTGCCGACAAAACG
This sequence comes from Wyeomyia smithii, assembly GCF_029784165.1. Classification (NCBI taxonomy): domain Eukaryota; kingdom Metazoa; phylum Arthropoda; class Insecta; order Diptera; family Culicidae; genus Wyeomyia; species Wyeomyia smithii. The sequence goes on along the minus strand of NC_073695.1, from coordinate 161,789,152 downwards.
ATCCACGAGTGCTTGGGATGCGTTCAACTACCGATGGTATTCCGGGGCGTTACCAGAGTAATTCAAACACTAGTCGTACCGCAGGTATGCAAAGAACTTATTCTGGGGTACAACTTCTGGAAGTCCTTTGGAATAGAACCGATGATGCGAGGAGTAGCGGGATTCGAAAGAGTGACGACAATGACTACAGACGCGGAATTGGAAGGAGAAACGATCGAGTTTAAATTGATGCCAGTGGAAATACTTCCAACGCTAAAGAGCAGTGAACCGGATGCAACTCTTGATATTCCAGCACTGGAATTACCTGAACCATCTAAGACTACTCCAGAGACGGTGGAAACAGAACACGATCTGACGCGAAGCGAACGAAAGGAATTAGTGGAAACGATAAGACGATTCCCATGCACGACAGCGAACCATTTGGGTAGGACATCACTGATACAGCACGAAATTGTCCTTAGCGAAGAAGCCAAGCCGAGACGACAACCGTGGTATCGTTGTTCCCCGGCTATACAAGCGGAAATGGAGGCGGAAATAGAACGGTATAAACAGATGGACGCGATCGAGGAATGTTCAAGCGAGTGGGCTAGTGCTCTAGTACCGGTTCGGAAATCGAACGGTAAACTACGAGTCTGTCTAGACTCTCGTAAGATTAACGCCTGGACGAAGAAAGACTCGTATCCAATGCGAAATATGGGGGAGATCTTTCATCGATTAGGGAAGGCGAAATATTACTCGGTGGTAGATTTAAAGGATGCCTATTTCCAGATCCCTCTCAAGGAGGAATCACGGGACTATACGGCATTTCGAACGCCACAGGGATTATACCGTTTTAAAGTGTGTCCATTCGGGTTGACTAACGCACCGTTTACAATGTGTCGGCTAATGGACCGTGTGATTGGATTCGACCTCGAACCTAACGTCTTTGTGTACTTAGACGATATAGTAATCGCTACAAAAACGCTCAGTGAACACATGCGACTATTGAAGATAGTAGCCGACCGATTAACGAAGGCAGGTTTGACCATTTCCCTAGACAAAAGCAGATTTTGTCGGAAGCAAGTCTCGTATCTAGGCTACTTACTAACCGAGAGCGGAGTATCGATTGATAACTCGAGAATATCGCCGATCTTAGATTTTGCTCGTCCGAAATGCATAAAAGATATCAGAAGATTACTGGGTCTAGCAGGTTTCTACCAGCGATTTATACGAAATTATAGCCGTATAGTTGCACCGATATCTGATCTGCTGAAGAAAACGAAGAAGTTTGCTTGGACAGAAGCAGCAGAAACAGCATTCGGAGAACTAAAAGCGGCACTGGTATCAGCACCGATTCTCGGGAACCCAGATTTTAAGTTGCAGTTCACCATTGAATCAGACGCCTCAGACAATGCAGTGGGCGCGGCGCTTATTCAGCATATCGAGGGCCAACCGAAGGTGATTGCGTACTTTAGCAAGAAATTAAGCAGTACGCAGCGTAAATACGCAAGCGTGGAAAAAGAATGCTTGGGCGTGCTGCTAGCAATTGAGCATTTTCGGCACTATGTAGAAGGCTCACGCTTCAAAGTAATCACCGATGCGAGAAGTCTGCTGTGGCTTTTCACAATTGGAGTAGAGTCGGGAAACTCAAAGCTGTTAAGGTGGGCACTAAAATTGCAATCGTACGATATCGAGCTTGAGTATAAAAAAGGAAAGAATAACATACTCGCCGATTGTTTATCGAGATCCGTGGAAACCATCTGCACGCTGACCGTGGACGCTGATCACCAAGAACTGATAGAGCGAATCCACAAGGAACCAGCAAACTATCCGGATTTTCGGGTGGTAGATGGCCAGGTGATAAAATATGTGAAAGCAAACGCGAAGGTAGAAGACCCACGGTTTCAGTGGAAACAATATCCACCGAAATTCGAGAGGGAAGGAATAATTACCCGAATTCACGAACAGGCTCATCTGGGACACGAGAAGACTTTGGCGGCACTGAAGGAACGGTATTACTGGCCGCGGATGAGTAGCGAAGTAAGACAGCTGTGTAGACTGTGCATGCAATGCCAAACCAGCAAAGCGACCAACCAGAACACGACCCCTCCGATGGCAGGTCAAAAGAAAATAGCCCAGTACCCCTGGCAGTTCTTGACAATGGACTACGTTGGTCCACTACCAGCATCTGGTAAAGGTCGAAGCACGTGTCTGCTAGTGGTGACAGACGTTTTTAGCAAGTTCGTGTTAGTTCAGCCTTTTCGACAGGCAACCGCAGAATCGTTGGTACAATTCGTCGAGAACATCATTTTCCTGTTGTTCGGTGTACCAGAGGTGATACTATCGGACAACGGAACACAATTTACATCCGCAATGTTCCAGAGCCTTCTGGTGAAGTACCACGTGACCCACTGGAGAACTCCGAATTATCACCCGCAGGTTAACGATACGGAACGTGTGAACCGCGTGATCACGACAGCCATCCGAGCTTCCATCGGGAAGAACCATAAAGATTGGACAAACAACGTGCAGCAGATAGCCAATGCCATTCGAAATTCAGTGCACGAAACTACACAGTATTCTCCATACTTCGTCCTATTCGGGAGGAATATGGTATCTGATGGTAGGGAATATCGGCACTTGAGAGATACAACAGCCGGTACCGGGGTGATAAATGATGATGAACGAGAAAAAATGTACGGAGAGATTCGCAAGAACTTGGAAGCAGCGTACAGCAAACATTCTTCCTATTACAATTTGCGCTCCAACGCCAAATGTCCCACTTATTCGGCAGGTGAAAAAGTCTTGAAAAAAAACGTGGAACAATCGGATAAGGGTAAGGGATTTAGCGCAAAGCTTGCACCGAAATACGTGCCTGCTATTGTGAAGAGGGTGGTAGGAAACCACTGTTACGACCTAGAAGATTTAAACGGTAAACGACTTGGAATTTTCAATTGCAAGTTCCTCAAAAAACTTGTTCTTCTTGCCGGTAATGATTAACCGTAAAATCTTTCAGCTATGTATCTTTCAGTTTTAACTGATTGCGACAACGCGCCATGATGCTTCGGCTCTGGTTGCTAAAAACATCGTCCAACTGTTCACAAGTTTGCACTGTCTTTAAGACAGTGCGCCCCCACAACAACTTCATTTACTGGGGGATCTTGGTCGAGGACTTGCTCTTCCCAAGGAACTTGTGAATATGTTCGGTACGGTAAACTTTAACACCGTTTAACTCAACCCTCGCCTTGGGTTAATAAGACCAAAATTCAGACCTGTCAAGACTTGAAGGGAAGAGGAGGAAGGATTGTGCCTGTGCACGATCACTCCACAAAATTGTAAATATGTATATAAAAAAAAATATATCGGATAAGAAATGTTAGTTTATAGTTCACAATATTTCTTAGCCTATGTTAGTATTAGAAAATTTGTTTATTTGATAACTTATCCTACCTTACCCTCTAATTGTTTATTTGTTATTTATTTAGATGTTCATTGGTTATTGATTGAGATGTTTTCTGTTAATTATTTAGATGTTTTCTGTTAATTATTTAGATGTTTAATTATGATCATTATTATGTTGGAGAATTTATTTATGGAGATTTAAAGAAATAGTTATTAAAAGCAGGATCAGTCGGCGAGTTAGCATTCGGGTTGACGCATCCTTAATCACTAAAATCCCTGGGTACCAGCCATCCGATTATTCCTAAAAAGAAACGGAAAACAAATTGCATTAGAATCTGTTAGCACACTCACCTTCCATTGAAAAATAACTTCCCTATCCAGCATTTGATCTGCACTATGGGCAATCGTCTCGCGTTGACCGTCGCATCGATTCGCCAGCAGCAAACAAATAGCTTTCCAGTCCAAAGAAAGTTCGACCTTGTCCAATCTTCGCAGTTCAGCAATCATCAATAGTAACCGTGAACGATCCTCTCGCGTTTTTTGCATGTCGTTCCCATCTGGAAATATCAAGTACAAGAAGTTAAAAAGTTTGTGAATTTGAGAATTTGTTTTTGGAGTAATTTATATATTTACCGCTAAAATTTTCATAATTTGCACGATAACAGCACAGCACATCCACCTAACATCAATTTTGTCTGACTTTTGACGTTTCTTCCTCGTTTGTTTCGGTAGTTCTATTCGTAGTGTGCGTGAGAAGGGGTGAGCTTTTTCTCAGAGTTAATCATTTAACCGTGTTCCCAGTGGTTGACACTCTTCAACGTAGGAACATAAGGAAAATGGGTTTAGGGGAAAGCGCACTATTCAAGTGATGTTTCGTGGTGATTCAAATGTATATTTGAAGTAGAAACATATGGTAAAGTTCAGTTGTTACGGAATTTGGAGCAGATGTCTCAATAGCAGATTAAGTTCGGCGTTAGACGTGCTGCTAAGTGTAGTAATGTTGCGATTTGTCATAGAGACTTTTATTCAGTAAAAAGAGCTGAAGTTGTCTTGATGGGCAAAGCATTGCGGTAAATCGTGGTACAGGAAAGAATCCAACATTAGGATTGGAGTATTCCTTAGACCCGATAAGCCTGTTTATGAAGTATTGCTGTAGATTATTATGATGTTCATGAAGTTCGGGTTTCTTTGAGAGTCGAAAGAAACTCATTGGTAATTAGAGTAACGCTTCGGCAAGATCAAGAATCTTATGATTATTGTATCGATGTCGGAAGCGTGAGATGTTGTATTAATGGAACTACCAATTCAGCCAGCAGAAATGTCGAGTCCACTTATTACTCCGTACTTATGGCGAACCTAGAGTTTTTGTAAATAGTAGTTTTAAGCTGTTGTAAAATGCATTATCCGTAGAATACATTACATGCAGTTGGTTTTAATCTTTGTTTGAGAAATTAAGTAAGGTTGTCCCTTACGAAAATTTGGTTGTTATCCAACAACCAAATTTTCGTAAAACAAGCATGGTGTTATGTAGCGGTCATAGTATTTCAAGAATTTGTTTAGAATTAATTTATAATCGATCAACACAATTGTGTTGCGCCAAGATGTAGACAACCGTAGTTTTTCGTATCAGTCGCAACACCCTAGCGCACGCGTCTCTCCGAGAATGTGCATCTCTAGATTAGGCGGTTGAGAAAACCCGAAGTAGTTTCCAGATAGAATTGCCAAAAATGGTTGGAGAGGGACAGATAGGGCCCAATGACGGCAGCCAAAATGAAACAACCAGCAGAATTGTAGATTTCCGAATATTCACGACGAGATTTGCGGGAAATTACGTACTTCCTGTGATTTCGTACGAAATCACCTTCCCTTATCTGAGGACTAATAATGATCGTTCATTTCGTCCTAGATCGTCAAGAAATTTGGAAGTGTCGCGTTGAAAGTCTGTTGTCCGCGTTTTCTAATTAATTTTTGTTAAGTAAGTTTAGTGACGTGATTTATTAGTTACTTGTCTTAATTCCTTGTCCTTTAGTGTACAATAGGCTCGTTACCAAGTGAAGTCTAAATGAGATTTATTCAGTGCGAATAGTGCGTTTTGAAATTGTGTGCAAAGTAGAAAGGTAAATGTGCTCAAAGTTCAAAGCCATTGACCCCGACCATATGCTAATGACCCCGTTTGTACAGCCACAGGGCTGCGCACTCTCACCCACAGCCGAACGAGCGAGAGCAGGACAGCGAAAGACGCAACACGTACCGTTTTCCCCCAGGACGAAATTTTTCCCGGCAGCCGTTTCATCGCGCGGGACACTCGCAGATCACACTTTATCTGCCCACGTGACCAGCATCGGATAGACAAAAGTCCTCCGGTGAGGCTAGTGGCCGTTTCCGGTCGAGGGATCCCGGAAAGCGGCACTATGCAGTGAATTATTTCCATCATCCAAATCGGCGTGTGCCGATCGACCGCGTTGGCCCAATGTGATCGCCAGCAGCAGCAGTTTAACACGCCAACGACCAACATCAGCATCAGCAGCAGCACACAGCAATCTATTGGTGAGTCGTTCCAATTTACTCTCGAGAGCGGTGGGCGCGTCCATGAAGGACCCCACAATTTAATTGTGATTTCCCAATAATCGACTATTAGTCGCACTGGCCGGTATCGAAACCGCGCCCATGATTTTCGCAGTTGAGTGGAGGCCGAAATAGCGTGCACGCGTTTCAGAATTTTTGATCGCCCCACTCAACAAATCTAAATCCCGGGTAGCTAGCCATTTGCTCGCACCGCAGGACGTCACTGCAAATATCCATTCTGGAGCAGCTGATCGAAACTTGAAAAGCACATGGGTCAATGAGCACTAGAGATAGGGAGAGAAAAAACGCACACAATAGGAGCTTAGTCTAGACGATAAGTTACACACATACAATGAAATTATAATATAAAAGCATGCTTGCTCGATTTAAATACAAACCTGTTCTTCAATAATAATATATGGAGTTTGTTTCATGCAGATAGTGTTGTAGTTTTGTTTATGTAATGCTCCCGCAAGGTTTAAGTCCGGTTCTAGTGTTTCACGTCATTTTGGTTCGTTTTCCGTTTGTGATAGTTTCGTCTTCCGCGTGGCGAGATTCGAATGGTCGGCAAAGCTTTTCTTCCAGATTGCGTACGATCTCTGGTGGTAAATAGCGGCATTACCCGTGATGAGAAATTATAGTGCGGGTGGTTTCTCACCGCAAACTCTCTGAGAGAATAGATGGTGTTGAAGATTTCTGCTGGGGGATAAAAGGGTGTCGACCCGTTTTTGGTGACCGAACTTTGTGTAGCCATCTGGTCAGATCCTGATTCCTTTTTTTTTTGTATATTCTTTGGAACGACCCTTTAGGGGAGTCTCAACCGGGCAAAACTAATCTAGGTGGGCAGTCTCCATTTCGGAGTGGCGCTTAAGCTGCCCGCAAGCTAGGGATCGACCAGGGCCGGCTACACCGTTATCACCGCATTTGGAGAAGCAGTGGGCAGATTTCTACCAACAACTTCCGTCACTCGCCAACGTCAAGGTGGATCGACACGCATTCACCGATCATCCAGTACTGACAAAGTTCCATGTGTTCTCCGACGAATCCGAGGCAGCCTACGGGGCATGCATCTATGGCCGTTCGATCAGCATGTCCGGGCAGATTAAGGTCGAATTAGCAGCGAAATCGCGTCCTGCAAGCCTGAAGAAGGCCACACTCGCGAGGTTAGAGCTATGCGGTGCCCGTGTTGCTGCCAAACTATATCGTGCGACCGTGCACGCACTCAAATTGGAGGAGAACAAGGCTCGTTTCTGGTCAGATTCGACTATCGTACTATCGTGGCTAAAGCTGCCACCATACGTCTGGCCTACTTTCTTTGCTAACCGGGTCTCACACATCCAGGAGATTACGAAGGGACACCAGTGGAATCATGTGAAAGGGACAGAGAATTCATCCGATCTCGTGTCGCGAGGAGTTATGCCAAAGGACCTATCAGAGCTACCGCACTGGTTTCATGGTCCGCACTGTTTATCGCTTCTTGATCAACATTGGAATACCCGGGAGCATTTGGAATACGAGCAGCCTGCGGATGAATTGCTGGAGAAGAAAAAGAACGAGCTCGTGGTAACGGAGCACGGTCAACTGCATCCACTGTTAGATCTATATTCGTGTTACTGGAGGATGTTGCGGATTACGGCATACTGCGTGAGATTCGTACGAAATTGTCAACGTCGCAGATCGCTCCTCACATCTCCGATACTTAACATCAAGGACCTACAAGAGGCTAAGTATGCATTGGTGCGAGGTATTCAACAGGAGTCATTCGCTGTGGAGATAACGGCGCTAGTTAATCATCGTGCTGTTCCTGCTCGTCGTTGAAGTCACTCAACTCGTTCCTAGACCAGCACGGCATACTTTAAGTTGGTGGCCGGCTCAATCTCGCCGAAGAATCGTACGCTGTTCGACACCCCATGATTATCCCTGGGAATCACTCTTTTTCGCGACAAGTGGCAATCGCATGTCACGATATCTCGCTCCATTCTGGTCCTCGTATGACGCTCGCTCAAATCCGGCAAGAATTCTGGCCCATAAATGGCAAGGCATTGGCAACCTACACGTTCCGACATTGTATTCGCTGTTTTCGAACTAAGCCTGTCCCTGTCTCGCAACCTCCTGGCCAATACCCAAAATCCCGTACAACTCCCTCTCGAGCTTTCACTGTCACTGGTGTGGACTACTGCGGCCCGGTCTTTTTGAAGTCCGTTCACCGAAAGGCTGCAGCTCAGAAGCTACATCGCCGTTTTCATGTGTTTTAGCACTAAGGCGGTCCACCTCGAACTGGTAGGGGACCTCACTAGTAGTGAGTCACTACCGCTGCTTTCCTGTCTACCTTGCGACGCTCCGTGTCTCGTCGAGGCTTTCCTGCTGAGATCCATTCGGACAATGGTCTCAACTTCCCAGGCGCCAGCAACTATCTTCGAGAGCTTTAGATCTACTGCGTGACTCAGTCGCGACGGCAAAAATCGCTACTGAAGCTTCCCAGCAAGCAATCCAGGAAGTTTATCCCGCCACAAACACCCAATTTCGGCGGCCTTTTGGAGGCGGCCGTGAAATCCGCAAAGACGTCACTCATCCAAGTCCTGGGTCAACGACAGCTCTCTTTCGAAGACATGACGACGGTCCTCACTCAGGTCGAAGCGGGTATGAACTTACGCCCACTCACCCCACTGTCAGGAGATTCGGGTGAATTAGATGTGCTCACTCCTGGTCATTTTCTGACAGGCACATCCCTGTTGGCAATTCCCGACCCGGACTACACGGATGTCCCCACAAATCGGCTGCAACATTACCAGCAACTACAGCAGCTGGTAAATTCCTTAATAGAATTTAGGTGGCCGGCATGTTAGGTACAGTGGTGGGCACCATTCCGCTAATTCGCTAATCGCTAATTAGCGACGCTAAAATTCAGTTAGCGGTTTAGCGATTTCGCTAATTTTTCAACTGGTTAGCGAAACTGTTAGCGTCGCTAAAATTTTGGCCTTCGCAACGCTAATCGCTAATTCGCTAAATATTGTAGAGAAGCGAGAATAGAACTCTTTAGAAAAACTCTGAATTACTGATGGCGTACGTAAATTGCTTCGAAAGATGAACATACTTTACTGCGAAAGTTACTTTTGTCAGTTTTTTTACCCTAGAATGGAGTTCCAGTTATCGTACAAGCCACAGGGGCATTCTGAAGAACAAGCCCAAGGTCTAGATTGAATTTTCGGCACACCAAGAACTTTTGTGAATTGCAATGCACTTAAAAATATGAGAAATTTGGTTCTACTTTTTCGATTCAGATAATAATTAAATTTTTATGAAAACTTTCCTAAAAGTATCTATTTTTAATGCAAGATGAATAACTTTGTTATTCCTTGTTTTTACAAAATCAAGCTTGAACACCGTTTCGTGAACCCCTTACTGTAAATAGCTCTAAGAAGTAATTGTTTTCATTTTTTAACCACAAAAGATCAAAGTGGTATATACGAGCCATAAGTATAGCGATATGACTATTTACATATTAATAAGTTAGCGATTAGCGGTTAGCGAAAATTCCGCTAATGTGGGTTCAGCGTTTAGCGTTTAGCGGTTATCGAGCTAAATTTTCCGGTTAGCGGCTTAGCGATCAGCGTCGCTAAACTTTCGGTTAGCGGTGCCCACCACTGGTTAGGATCAGCTCATTCCGAGCGCCCCCCGTGCAGCATAAATTCTCATGGTTTTAATTGATTCTCTCTTTGCTCACTGCACGGGGGAGCTAGTAGTTGTGATAAGGCATATCACAGTGCAAATTTCTTTTCTGATATACGCTCATCTTCCCGCTTACGATCAGTAGCAATAAAATTATTCGATCGGTCGGTCACCGTGTTGTTTTCTCCGCCGCAATAAAAGGCTTTTGTTCAGTCAAAAATAAAATTGCTTTCCGATACCGACCGCGTGTGTATTTTATTCCCATCGGATTCCAGTGGAATAGATTAACCCTCCAAAGAAACATCCCGAGATATCCAAGGCGCCGAGTCAAGGGTCCGAACAATGACCTTAACTTGTTTTATTTTTATCCTCTACGAATTCGCTATATGTAAAAAAAAATGTTTCATCTTCGAAAATAATTTTTTCCCTTAAAAGAAAATATTACGATTCGAGGGAGAAGGGGGGTATTGCAAAATTTTACTGAGGCTTATTATGGGAAGGAAGGGGGGTCGAAAATTTCGGAAAAAGTCCTTACATAATTTATAGATGACGCCTTAGGCAGCATCCATAAATTACGTAACGCTCATAGGGGGAAGGGGGGTATCTTTGAGCGTCACGATTTGTAACATAGGATACAAAAAATCTCTGGGGAGACTTTCCAAAAACGAGTATTTTTGTTAGGCGAATTCTTCTACAGCGTTACGTAATTTTTATGGGGGGTAGGTGTTGGCGTTACTTTTCGTTACGTATGGGTGGGGACCATAACTTGGGTTTTTTGCGTTAAGAACTTTTACAACCGTTAATATAAACCATATGATCTATGCCAACTTTTCCAGTAAATTTTTTTGCCACCCGTTAAGGTTTGGTATAAAATTTTTGGTTTGCTTGATGAAAATCGTGGGGTTTGCCTAGTAATGCACCGTTTCATGGTGTGAATGTAATTAACCGAACAAAACTATCACTATCTAGATAATTGATACGTTTGAGCCATGCATTAAAGAAAAAGCGTCCGCAATTTTGGGATCTACACGGTAAAGTGATTCTTTCTCATCGACAATCCTGACTGCCAAAATACTAAAAATTGGATTGATTTTTTCATCAAATCTGAACACGACGAAGGAAAGAAATTTGTAGACATAGGTAGTACCTTTTTGTCTGAAACTTAGCAAAAATAAATGATACTACTTGATGACGATGATACCTTGAGTGACTCCTGTGTAATAACATTTTTATGATAAAATTAATTAGTTCCTTATATCTAACATAAGAACTTCAGAACCGCTTCACTAAAGCCAAATATACTGTTAATATAGTAGATTTATGTGTTCAAGACCTCCCAGCTGGTCTCGAGGTACGATGCTGTTCAAATCTCGGTTCGGGATAGACTGCTAGTGTCAGTAGAATCGTAGTGCTGGTACCATTAACATTAATTATATGTGGACTTTGTTAATATAACGTTATTAGTTTAGTCGTTATTCATGTATCTGAAAATGAATTTTTAATCCATGACACTAATATATCTTCACATCTTTTTCTTATGATATAGGGTGACATTGCAACGTGCTCTGCTACATGGTTATACATATGGTCTATTAACGGCGATTGTCTAGCAAAGGTTAATACAAGTATCGGATCTGCCGATCACATGCAACAAATTCTATGTGTGATGTTTTCATATAAAAATGAATGGGATAAGGATAACGTTATATTAACCGGCTCCACAGACGGAGTAGTGAGAGTAAGATATTTTGTGGATTACCCTTATCATTACGAAGAAATCATTACCTGCTGATGATTTTATATTCTGTTTTGCAGATATGGTCCTTGGATTATGTACAAATACCAACAGAACGCCAAAGTTGCAGCGATACTCATTTGTTTTCAGATGATTCCTTAGGTTGCGAGGAAATTGAAGAGATGGGAGGCTCTGCTTTTGATGTTGGTGAGTACGATAGTTTTGGCGTAGTAGGTGGTAGTAGTCCTACGGTAGGACTACGTCTTTGTTTTCTCTAATGAGTTACATTCTGTAGAAGTGAAAATAAAACCGGGCAAATGTTAGGCTAGATTCCAAACAATAATAACTTTATAATCATATGATGGATTTTAATAATCAATATATCGTTGATTAGATAACATGCTGGTTCGTTTTGTGATGAGTTAATTCCCATTATTACTGAGCCATTTTAAGTAACATAGAACAATTTTAATATTTCTTTTAAATTGTTATTTTTATTTAGCTGAAACTGTGCACAAATGTTCCTACAGGCTTAAGCCCCGTTTTAGAGATATTTCAAAATTAAATTTGGAAAATTTCTATTATTTTTTAAATACGCTTTTTGTAAGTTATTTGTGGTTCTCCAGCAATTGACATAAATTTATTGAAATGTATGATCAATGTAATACAGTTTATTATTTAACATTAAAAAGATTCAACGACAGTTCATTTGGCGTGATTTTGTTTTTGTGTAAAAACAATATAGAAATTTAAAAATATTTTATACGCCAGTTTTCCAAAGGCCTGCTCTGTCAGCCTGCTTGCTGCAACTGAATCTAATCGTGGTTCATTGCCCACTAAATAGAAATGATGTTCCATCATTGCACCACCGGTAATTCAGCCACACGTAGTACATGTATGCTTCGAACTGTTTGTCTGCCTTTTTGGTATCTGTGTTACGGAAATCGTATGAAAAATTTACAAAGAAAGTTTAACTTCTCCATCAAGTAGTAAGAGAATGATTGTAACAATTATTATATCATAAAAATAATGTACATTTTAGCTATATACAGACACATTGATTATTATATTCGGTGAATTGTAAATAAACTTCCCCTCCAACTCCTTTTTATGATCAGTTCTGGTTTTTTTTTTTAAATTTTGAAAACGAACTGTTTGTAAAAAATACTCTAAATTCTACAGGATATACAGCCCTAAAGATTACGTGAAATGGTGACGTAGGACTAAACAATGTAATGACTCCCTAGTTATAAAGTTGACGTGTCTCAATAGAAGCAAACGAGGTGCAAGCGAAGACTAGAATATATTCAAGTATTGAAGTATTAAACCGAGATTTTTGGCACTATTAACCCATTATAGTGTCTGCCTGTCCAATATGACTGTTGTCAGCGGGTCTGGTAGAGTAGTTCTAATGGAAAAGGATAGACGGACAATTGATCGCGCAGAGATCACTCCGCATTTTTTCAAGATCGGCGTTAATTATCCTAACAAGATTTTGTATGGGTATTGCATGGTGACTTATATACAATTGCACATCGTCAGCATAGAGTTGCATCGAGCAGTACTACAGAATACTGTTAGGGTTCGGTTTTCTAAATACGATTTCAACAGGAAAACGACAGAATTAGCGAAATAGAATTGCGTTTTCAGTTTAGGGCAAAGTTTACGATGGGATATGGTATCAAATGCCTTAGAGAAATCTAAGAGTACCACACAAGCACACAGAATGCTCAGTTTACTAAACCAATTATCCATATGTAAAATTCCAAGTCTAGTCACCTATTTTCGAATAAATTTTAGCGGATTTTGAAATAGTTTCGATTGTAAACGGTCTATAGAATGAGCAATTAGTAGCGTGATGCATGTTCCTCTTCTTTCGATGGGAGAAATAAACTAAATGCACACAACACTGTAATTAAACAAGCTTTCTATAGAATATTAAACACTTCACACTTTAATTCTGTCACTTTTTATATGTAGATAGCCGATGTCGAAAGTATCACGGTGCTCCCACAGACCGTTATTTTAAAAAAATGCACCAAAGAATCTGAGTACACCATTCGATTCGTTATGACGTCCAGAATCTCTGGTCAAAATTTCAAAATCATCGTACGGTACATTTTTGAGTAATGCCCTTTTGAAGGTCGTAAAGTACAAAAAAGTGATATAAAAACAACGAAATACCGTAAAGCGCCCTAAATCTGCGTTGCTCTTAATTCTGCGCACTTCGTATTAAAATGTTAAGAAAATATGAATTCAAAGCAGATTTTCAAAAATAGATTGGAAGTGGTTTCCTATATAATAACTGTCAACTTTCTGTTTATGTTTGCTTTTTTACTAAAAGGCATCAACATTTCAATACGAAGTGCGCAGATTTACGGCGCCTCACGGTAGTTATTGTGAAGCACGTATTTCAACCACCATTTTATGAAATAACTTCCAAAATAGTTTCTACACATTCCAAGGGTTATATTTCAAGACATTAACAATCATTCTGTGCCGAACACGCAGCAGCATCGGTCGTGTTTCGAATTCGCTCCGATAAAATTCAAAACGTGTGCACAAGTGCTGGCATTCTTTGACCGGGCCCGGTGTCTTTTGTTTAGATTGCTGTTTCGCATTCAAGGTCAAGTGCCTTTGTGTAACTGTGTCGCTTTGTAGCTGCCTGCTGTCGAACGATTTGGTGGTGAGTGCAGTGTACTCCTGTGGACGTTTATCCAACACGAAGGAGGAAAGGAAAGAAAGGTACGTGCTTCTTGTCTGTCCCATCGGCGCGCTAGTTTTAGCGCGATGGATGTAGATCCCCCACCTCCCGCACCTCCATCCTCGAATCCCCCCGACCCTGTCCCTTCTGCCCCTCCTTCTACTTTTAATTCTTCAGCTCCCTCACGTGTCAGGTTGTATCCAGACGGATCGACGCTTCCAGTGGCAGTTTACCTCAGGCCTAAAGCAGGGCCGAAATCGAAATCAATGAACATCTTACAGATTTCGAAAAACCTGACGTCACACTATAAAGCTGTGACTGAGATTTCTAAAATCAGGCCGAACAAGCTCCGTGTCGTGGTCAATGACCTTAAAGAGGCCAACGATATAGCTTGCTCCGAGCTCTTTACACGGGAATACCGTGTCTATGTACCCGCTAGAGATGTGGAGATCGACGGTGTCGTGACCGATTCGAGTCTTTCCGTGGAGTGTATATTGAAAAGTGCTGAAGGGTGCTTCAAGAACAGCACATGTCCCGATGTGAAGGTGCTCGACTGCAAGCAATTACGGTCGGTATCGCTCGTCGGTGACAAAAAAGTTTACACTCCGTCAGACTCGTTTCGAGTTACGTTCGCCGGGTCTGCACTACCAAGCCACATCTCGATCCACCGGGTTCGTCTCCCTGTGAGGCTCTACGTGCCCCGCGTCATGAACTGCCTGAATTGCAAGCAGTTAGGCCATACAGCCGCCTACTGCTGCAATAAGGCACGTTGTGGCAAGTGTGGGGAGTCTCATGCGGAAGATTCTTGCAGTGTTAACGCTGACAAGTGTATTCACTGCGAGGAAAATCTGCATGAGCTCTCGACATGTGCGGTGTACATGCAGCGCAGGGATAAAATAAAACGGTCTCTCAAAGAGCGTTCAAAGCGTTCCTACGCTGACATGCTGAAGAAGACCGTTACCACTTCTCCCGTTACTTCGAACCCCTTCGATCTGTTGTCCTCTGATGAAACCGATTCTGACGATTCACCAGCGGGAACATCCTATGCCAATCCTGGGGAGTCTAGAAAGAGGAAAAATATTTCCTCTCCTAAACTTCCCCGAAAAGGTCCAAAGATTTCCCAAAGTGAAATGAATGGTACAAACAAACCCAAAAGTGCAGTGGAAAAACCGAAGCAAACTCCTCCTGGGCTTGCAAATTTAAAGTCCCAGAAGGAGTTCCCAGCACTTCCTGGAACATCTAAAACCCCAGTTGTTCCTTTTGCACATCCAGTTGAAAAATCAAATGCTGGACTGGTGAAATTTTCTGACATTGTGGACTGGATGTTTGAAACTTTCAATGTACCCGATCCAATAAAAGTTTTTCTTACAGCATTCCTCCCAACAGTTAGAACATTTTTGAAGCAGTTGACTGCTCAATGGCCCCTCCTTGCAGCGATCGTATCCTTTGATGCCTAATTCATCTGCTAATCTGAAGGGTTCTATCTCTGTCTTACAGTGGAATTGTAGAAGTATTTTACCAAAAATTGATTCGTTTAAAGTTTTGATAAATAAAAACAAATGCGATGCATTTTCCCTTTGTGAAACTTGGCTTACTTCAAATATTGATCTCAACTTCCATGATTTTAATTATTCGCCTTGATCGAGACACCCCATATGGAGGAGTACTTTTAGGGATTAAAAAGTGCTATTCTTTCTATCGTATTAACCTCCCCTCGATTCCAGGCATCGAAGTTGTTGCATGTCAAATGACAATACAAGGTAAAGAGCTTTGTATTGCCTCAATATATATTCCTCCCAGAGCACAGGTTGGGCAACGGCTGCTCTTTGATTTAATAGAACTTCTTCCCTCGCCACGTTTGATTTTGGGAGACTTCAACTCTCATGGTGTGGCTTGGGGTTCCCCTTACAATGATAACCGCTCCTCTTTAATCTATAACCTTTGCGATGACTTCGACATGACTATTTTGAACAACGGTGAAATGACACGTATCCCGAAACCTCCAGCGCGCCCAAGCGCTTTGGATCTATCCTTATGTTCGACGTCGCTACGGTTGGATTGCACATGGAAGGTAATGCTCGATCCTCACGGTAGCGACCATTTGCCTATTCTTATTTCAATTAATAACGGGTCAACTCGCATGCGACCAGTTGACATTCCGTATGACCTCACACGGAATGTCGATTGGAAGTTATACGAGGAAATGATTTCCAAAGCGGTCGAGTCGATTCAACATCATCCACCACTTGAAGAATACAACCTCCTCGCGGGCTTGATTCTCGACGCCGCGTTGCAAGTCCAAACGAAGAAATATCCCGGCGTAACGATCAAAGAGCGGCCTCCAACTCCGTGGTGGGACAAAGAGTGCTCCGATGTCTACACGCAAAGATCCGACGCGTTTTTGACCTTCCAGAAGGGAGGTATACCCGACGACTATATACGGTACTCGGAGCTTAATACCAAGCTTAAAAGCCTGGCTAAAGCAAAGAAACGCGGATATTGGCGTCGGTTCGTGAACGAGACACAGCCCGAAAAATGCGGAATCGCGTAACGTTCAACGAAAGCGAGGAGTCTTCAAGTCGGTGGATATTTGATTTTGCCAGGAAAGTATGTCCGGACTGTGTTCCAGCGCAAAACTTTGTTCGCGATGCGTCTCCGGGCCACGACGCGATAGAATCACCTTTTACGATGACAGAATTTTCAGTTGCCCTCCTGTCCTGTAACAATAACGCGCCTGGGTTAGATAGAATCAAACTCAACTTGTTGAAGAATCTACCCGGCAAGTCCCAGAAGGAGTTCCCAGCACTTCCTGGAACATCTAAAACCCCAGTTGTTCCTTTTGCACATCCAGTTGAAAAATCAAATGCTGGACTGGTGAAATTTTCTGACATTGTGGACTGGATGTTTGAAACTTTCAATGTACCCGATCCAATAAAAGTTTTTCTTACAGCATTCCTCCCAACAGTTAGAACATTTTTGAAGCAGTTGACTGCTCAATGGCCCCTCCTTGCAGCGATCGTATCCTTTGATGCCTAATTCATCTGCTAATCTAAAGGGTTCTATCTCTGTCTTACAGTGGAATTGTAGAAGTATTTTACCAAAAATTGATTCGTTTAAAGTTTTGATAAATAAAAACAAATGCGATGCATTTTCCCTTTGTGAAACTTGGCTTACTTCAAATATTGATCTCAACTTCCATGATTTTAATATTATTCGCCTTGATCGAGACACCCCATATGGAGGAGTACTTTTAGGGATTAAAAAGTGCTATTCTTTCTATCGTATTAACCTCCCCTCGATTCCAGGCATCGAAGTTGTTGCATGTCAAATGACAATACAAGGTAAAGAGCTTTGTATTGCCTCAATATATATTCCTCCCAGAGCACAGGTTGGGCAACGGCTGCTCTTTGATTTAATAGAACTTCTTCCCTCGCCACGTTTGATTTTGGGAGACTTCAACTCTCATGGTGTGGCTCGGGGTTCCCCTTACAATGATAACCGCTCCTCTTTAATCTATATCCTTTGCGATGACTTCGACATGACTATTTTGAACAACGGTGAAATGACACGTATCCCGAAACCTCCAGCGCGCCCAAGCGCTTTGGATTTATCCTTATGTTCGACGTCGCTACGGTTGGATTGCACATGGAAGGTAATGCTCGATCCTCACGGTAGCGACCATTTGCCTATTCTTATTTCAATTAATAACGTGTCAACTCGCATGCGACCAGTTGACATTCCGTATGACCTCACACGGAATGTCGATTGGAAGTTATACGAGGAAATGATTTCCAAAGCGGTCGAGTCGATTCAACATCATCCACCACTTGAAGAATACAACCTCCTCGCGGGCTTGATTCTCGACGCCGCGTTGCAAGTCCAAACGAAGAAATATCCCGGCGTAACGATCAAAGAGCGGCCTCCAACTCCGTGGTGGGACAAAGAGTGCTCCGATGTCTACACGCAAAGATCCGACGCGTTTTTGACCTTCCAGAAGGGAGGTATACCCGACGACTATATACGGTACTCGGAGCTTAATACCAAGCTTAAAAGCCTGGCTAAAGCAAAGAAACGCGGATATTGGCGTCGGTTCGTGAACGAGACACAGCCCGAAAAATGCGGAATCGCGTAACGTTCAACGAAAGCGAGGAGTCTTCAAGTCGGTGGATATTTGATTTTGCCAGGAAAGTATGTCCGGACTGTGTTCCAGCGCAAAACTTTGTTCGCGATGCGTCTCCGGGCCACGACGCGATAGAATCACCTTTTACGATGACAGAATTTTCAGTTGCCCTCCTGTCCTGTAACAATAACGCGCCTAGGTTAGATAGAATCAAACTCAACTTGTTGAAGAATCTACCCGGCAATGCCAAGAGGCGCTTGTTGAACTTATTCAATAAGTTCCTGGAGCAAAACATTGTACCGCAGGATTGGAGACAAGTGAAGGTTATCGCCATCCAAAAACCAGGGAAACCAGCTTCTGATCACAACTCTTATAGGCCGATTGCAATGCTATCCTGTATCCGGAAATTGATGGAAAAAATGATACTCCGTCGTTTAGACCATTGGGTCGAATCAAATGGTCTACTATCAGATACTCAGTTTGGCTTCCGTCGTGCCAAAGGGACGAATGATTGTCTTGCGTTGCTTTCAACAGATATTCAGCTGGCGTATGCTCGCAGAGAACAAATGGCGTCTGCGTTCTTTGACATTAAGGGGGCTTTTGATTCCGTTTCTATTGACATTCTTCCGAGTAAACTTCACCGACAAGGATTTTCTCCAATTTTGAACAATTTTTTGCACAATTTGTTGTCCGAAAAGCATATGCATTTTACGCATGGCGATTTGGCAACTTTTCGAATTAGCTACATGGGTCTTCCCCAGGGCTCATGTTTAAGCCCCCTTCTTTACAATTTTTATGTAAATGACATCGACGAATGTCTGGCAAATTCATGCACGATAAGACAACTTGCAGACGACAGTGTAATCTCTGTTACAGGAGCCAAAGCTGCCGATTTGCAAGGACCATTGCAAGATACCTTGGACAATTTGTCCGCTTGGGCTTTACAGCTAGGTATCGAATTCTCTCCGGAGAAGACTGAGATAGTAGTTTTTTCAAGGAAGCATGAACCTGCTCAGCTTCAAACACAATTAATGGGTAAAACGATTTCTCAGGTTTTGGTACACAAATATCTTGGTGTCTGGTTCGACTCTAAAGGCACCTGGGGTTGCCACGTGAGGTATCTGATGAAAAAATGTCAACAAAGAGTGAATTTTCTTCGCACAATAACCGGACAATGGTGGGGAGCCCATCCAGGAGACCTTATAAGACTTTACCAAACAACGATATTGTCTGTTATTGAGTACGGGTGTTTCTGCTTCCGCTCCGCAGCAAACACACATTCGATCAAACTGGAGCGAATACAATATCGTTGTTTGCGTATCGCCTTAGGTTGCATGCAATCGACCTATACGACGAGTTTGGAGGTCTTAGCTGGAGTTCTACCTTTGAAAACCCGCTTTTGGAGCCTGTCTTCTCGTATTCTTATCAAATGTGAGGTCTTGAACCGCCCTGTGATTGAAAATTTTGAAAGGTTAATCGAACTTAATTCTCAAACCCGTTTTATGACATTGTATTTCAATCACATATCCCAAAATATCAATCCTTCTCCGAATATTCCAAATCGTGTCAACTTATTGAATACTTCTGATTCTACTGTGTTTTTCGATACATCCATGATAGACGAAACCCGTGGAATCCCGGATCATTTACGCGTGCAGCAGATCCCCAAAATTTTTTCTAAAAAATATCGAAACATCAACTGTGACAATATGTTCTACACTGACGGATCACTTATCGATGGGTCCACTGGCTTCGGTATCTTCAATAACAATTTAACCGTCTCCCATAAGCTCGATAATCCTGCTTCTGTTTACGTCGCAGAATTAGCTGCAATTCAGTACACCCTAGGGATTATCGAAAAAATGCCCACGGACCATTATTTCATCTTTACGGACAGTCTCAGTTCTATTGAGGCTCTCCGATCGATGAAAGATGTTAAGCACTCTCCGTATTTCCTGGGGAAAATACGGGAACATCTGAGTGCTTTATCCGAAAAATCTTCTCAGATTACCTTAGTGTGGGTCCCTTCTCACTGCTCGATACCGGGCAATGAGAAAGCGGACTCTTTGGCTAAGGTGGGCGCAACAAACGGTGAAATATATGAAAGATCAATTGCTTTTGATGAATTTTTTGCATTTGTACGTCAGAATACGATCATCAGTTGGCAAAATTCTTGGACCAGAGGGGAACTGGGAAGGTGGTTACATTTCATAATCCCCAAAGTGTCGACGAACCCGTGGTTCAAGAAGTTGGATGTAGGTCGAGATTTCATTTGCGTGATGTCTCGGCTTATGTCCAATCACTATAGATTTGATGCGCATCTCCGTCGTATTGGGCTCGGGGAAAGTGGTATCTGTGGTGAAGGTTATCACGACATAGAGCACGTTGTTTGGTCATGCCCTGTACACCGTGACGCCAGGTCTAAACTAGTAGCTTCCCTTGAGGCCGGAGGTAGACGGCCAGCTGTACCTGTTCGTGATGTCTTGGCGAGCCGTGACATACCCTACATGACCCTTATATACGTTTTCCTAAAATCCATCCATGCCTCAGTCTCGTCCCGTTCCCCTCCGTCTACACCCAACAAAACGACAAGAACACGTTTGAACCTTAAGCACAGATTTTGGAATCAGCAACTGCACCCCACTCGAATTCGCCACGACCAGAGAACCCGAGGCCTCCAGTGATATCTTGGCTCAGCGGCACATACCATATGGCCACTTGAACACTAGCGAACAACAACAACGAACCATAACCAGCAACTAGACCCCGCACAATACCTCCAGGACCCGAGAATACAAGCCCCTGCCCCAGTTCATGACATCGGCCTTTCGAAGAGCATCAGACGACCATTCAACAACAAAACACTGATTGAAAAATTCATGCTAGTTTTAAGTTAGACTTAATTTCAGCTCGTAGTCGGCAGCGAGGATAAAAAATTTGCTTTTAGTTTTTAAGTCACCACATATAATTGGCGCCGTTAAACATTTATTGTATTTGTGCAGTGTCAAATAAACGATATATGAGGGAAAAAAAAGACATTAACAATTGGTGAAAAGATTGATTTGAAAATCCCACAGTGCACAGTTGTCTAAACTAGAAAAATCGTAATCGTTTTAGATTTGACTGTGAAAAATAGGTTTTTTCGATCAATCCACCTAACAGTAGATAAAAAAATATTTTCTATAATTTTCAATATACCAGATAGCTTCCTTCAGCAAAGTTGAGGAAAATTTTAAAAGAAAAGCAATTGCTGAATACTGCGATGTCCTATCTGTACGTTGGACACGACAAAATAGTTTTTTTTTGTAGAACACCCCTCTTGAAAATCAGGTTTTTGTCTATAACTTTTTCTATGATTGTCAAAACAATAAATTTTATAAAGTCTTGAGTTCATTCCGCGTCGAACACTCGACAGAAACGGACGTGCAAAGTGGTCGTTCTATTACAATCCGGTCCGTGTGTACGAATAGCCAAACAAAAGAGTGTATTATTCAAGGCCATCAGTTGACAGTCGAGTCCGTGTCGCTGTGCTGAGTGATCTCACACCCGGCTCACTGCTGGTGGCTGTATTGGTGCTGCTGTACTGGTGCTGCTGGCTGCTTTGGGTGCAGCTTCGAACGATCGGACAACCACTGCTGGAAGGAAGAAGTAAAGAGGTACGTGTTCTTGTCGGCGCTAGTTCGCTAGTGCGCTACATTTAGCGCGATGGATATAAATCCCTCGCCTCCCGTGCCACCATCCCCGAACCCCCCTGACCCTGACCCTTCTGTTACCCCCTCCCCTGTTCATTCTCCAGTCCCCCCTCGCCCCAGGCTTTACCCGGACGGATCTCAACAGGGCAGCTATACTGTTTATTTTCGTCCAAAGGCAGGAGTGAATTCAAAGCGATTAAACATACTGCAAATTTCAAAAGACCTGACGAAGGGGTACAAGGCCGTGACCGAAATTTCCAAGGTCCGACCTAACAAGCTCCGTGTCGTGGTCAGTAATCTGGCACAGGCCAATGCTATCGCTTGCTCTGAGCTCTTCACACGCGAGTATCGCGTTTACATACCCGCACGAGACGTGGAGATCGACGGTGTCATAACCGATTCGAGTCTGTCTGTCGAGTGTATCCTTAAAAGCGCAACCGGTTGCTTCAAAAATACCGAAACACAGGCGAAGATTTTGGATTGTAAGCAATTGCGGTCCATGTCTCTCGTCGGCGGTAAAAAAGTTTACACTCCGTCAGACTCGTTTCGCGTTACGTTTGCCGGATCTGCACTCCCTAGCCACGTCTCGATCGACCGGGTTCGTCTGCCTGTGCGATTGTATGTACCCCGTGTTATGAATTGCACCAATTGCAAGCAGTTAGGCCACACAGCCGCCTACTGCTGCAATAAGGCACGATGTAGCAAGTGTGGGGAGACTCATGCGGAAGATTCTTGCAGTGTTAATGCTGAAAAATGTATTCACTGTGGGGAAAACCAGCATGAGCTCTCCACATGCCCGGTGTACATGCAGCGTAGAGATAAAATCAAGCGGTCACTTAAGGAGCGTTCAAAGCGTTCTTACGCTGAGATGCTGAAGAAGACCGTGACCACTTCTACCATAACATCGAACCCCTTTGATCTGTTGCCCTCCGATGAAACCGATTCTGACGATTCATCAGCGGGAACATCTTATGCCAATCCTGGGGAGTCTAGGAAGAGGAAAAATGTTTCTTCTCCTAAACTTCCCCGTAAAGGTCCTAAGATTTCCCAAAGTGTAATGAAAAGTACGAACAAACCAAACAGTGCTGCGGAAAAACCGAAGCAAACTCCTCCTGGGCTTGCAAATTTAAAGTCCCAGAAGGAGTTCCCAGCACTGCCAGGAACATCTAAAACCCCAGTTGTTCCTTTTGCACATCCAGTTGATGAAACAAACTCTGGATTAGTGAAATTTTCTGACATTGTGGACTGGATTTTTGAAAATTTCAATATACCCGATCCAATTAAAATTTTTCTTACAGCATTCCTCCCAACAGTTAGATCATTTTTGAAGCAGTTGACTGCCCAATGGCCCCTCCTTGCAGCGATTGTATCCTTCGATGCCTAATTCAACTGCGTATATGAAGGATTCTATCTCTGTCTTACAGTGGAATTGTAGAAGTATTTTACCAAAAATTGATTCGTTTAAAGTTTTGATAAATAAAAACAAATGCGATGCATTTTCCCTTTGTGAAACTTGGCTTACTTCAAATATTGATCTCAACTTCCATGATTTTAATATTATTCGCCTTGATCGAGACACCCCATATGGAGGAGTACTTTTAGGGATTAAAAAGTGCTATTCTTTCTATCGTATTAACCTCCCCTCGATTCCAGGCATCGAAGTTGTCGCATGTCAAATGACAATACAAGGTAAAGAGCTTTGTATTGCCTCAATATATATTCCTCCCAGAGCACAGGTTGGGCAACGGCTGCTCTTTGATTTAATAGAACTTCTTCCCTCGCCACGTTTGATTTTGGAAGACTTCAACTCTCATGGCGTGGCTTGGGGTTCCCCATACAATGATAACCGCTCCTCTTTAATCTATAACCTTTGCGATGACTTCGACATGACTATTTTAAACAACGGTGAAATGACACGTATCCCGAAACCTCCAGCGCGCCCAAGCGCTTTGGATCTATCCTTATGTTCGACGTCGCTACGGTTGGATTGCACATGGAAGGTAATCCTTTTTTTTTTTTTTTAAACTCTAATATTTATTTAGGCCCAACCGCAAAGCATAACGGGGCCGAATATCTTTTGGAGTAGGGAAAAGCCAGCTTGAGTAGAGCCTGTATCCCGATTGCTCCTCCTCAAACAGGCATAAAAACCCTCTCATCTTTTCTCTTTTATAAATACAATTTAAAAATACATATCATTTAAACCTACGGCTAACAATAACAATAATAAATGAAGTTCTTCTCTGTATGAGTAAATATCAATTCTTAATACTATTCGTTAAGGTGTGATGGTTCCTTATATCTTTAGAAATCAAAACTTATATCTATGTTTGGTGGATCATGTCTCTCAGAAAGAAGCGATGATTCATGTGTCTCTAAAAAGATCAATAAAAGAAAAAAAAAAGGAACAGAATTAGTGTGAAACTTTTTTATGGAGGTTGTGTTGGAAAAATAAGAAGAAGAAGCAAGGAGATAATCAAATTCGATACTTGATATCTCTTAAAAAGTCATAAATAGGTATTACAAGCGCTGGGTTGCGGCTAGCAAGTGCATCCCGTACTTGCATTGTAAATGTCACTTTCTGTTTTCGGAGAGAATCAACAAGCTTGGTCCTTGCTCTGTGGTACTTAGGGCATACGAAGACTATATGTTCTATATCTTCGTACCCTCCACATTCGCACAGATTACTATCGACTAAGTTTATTCGATAAAGGTGTGCGTTTGCAACATAGTGATCGGACATTAGGCGTGAAATAACTCGAATGAAATCTCGAGTTAAATCTAACCCTTTGAACCAAGCTTTTGTAGACACTTTGGGCGAAATCGAGTGCATCCATCGCCCAAGATCGTCTTTATCCCATTTTTCCTGCCAGTTTGCCAGGGCCAGTTGTCGAGGCAAGTGAAAATACTCGGTATAGATGATCGGTCTATCAAATATATCTCCTTCTATGGCACCCCTTTTCGCTAATAAATCAGCTTCTTCATTGCCTGGGATTGAGCAATGAGAGGGGACCCACACAAAGCGGATAATGAAAGACCGATCAACCAGCACTTCTAATATCCGTCTAATTTCCGGAACGAAATAGGACGGGTGCTTGACCGGTTTAATCGATCGGAGAGCTTCGATAGAACTGAGGCTGTCCGAGAAGATGAAATAATTGCCTGGTGTCTTGAGCTCGATAATTCGCAGCGAATTGTGTATGGCAGCTAATTCAGCTACATATATGGAGCAAGGCTGTGCCAGTTTGCGGGATATGTGATGATCTGTGTTAAAAACGCCATATCCGGATTGTCCATCCATCACAGATCCGTCCGTGAAAAAGGAGTTCTGTTCTGGGAGGTGGCCGAATTTTGCCGAAAATATTAATGGCACAACTGTTGGTCTGAGGTGTTCGGGAATTCCATGGTTTTCTAGTTTCATCGTCAAATCAAATACCACAGAAGAATTGTTGAGCGATGTTGAAATCTCACGGGATGGAGCAACAACCGAAGGGTTTATCTCCATGGTCATGAACCGCTGGTATACTGACATACAGGGTTTCTGAACAACTTCCAAACACCTCTCATAGTTCTCGATTATCATTGGGTTTGCTATCTCCGATCTGATGAGGAAACGAAGAGCCAACTCGAATAGCCTCTCTTTGAGTGGAAGTACTCCCGCAATAACCTCTAGAGACATGGTATGTGTCGATTGCATGCAGCCTAGAGCGATACGCAAACAACGGTATTGTATCCTCTCTAGCTTCAGCATGTGTGAGGCTGCGACTCCTCTGAAGCATATGCTGCCGTATTCAATTACGGGCAGAATAGTGGTTTGGTAGAGTCGTATTAAATCCTCTGGATGCGCTCCCCATGATGTTCCTGTTACCATCCGAAGAAAATTAATTCTCGGTTGGCATCTTTGCTTCAGGTAATTGATATGTTTTTCCCATGTGCACTTAGAGTCATACCATACTCCTAGATACTTGAAGCTAGGTGACTGAGTGATGGGTATTCCGGACAGAAGTAGCTCGAAACGAGGTGGTGGTCGCTTCTTTGAAAAGACTACCATCTCCGTTTTTTCAAGCGAGAATTCGATTCCAAGACAACTGGCCCAACCGGTCAGATTATCTAGCGTATTTTGCAGGCTGTTTTTCATGTCTACAGCTAGAGTCGCCGTGACTGATACAACGCAGTCGTCAGCTAACTGGCGCATTGTACAGCCGTCCGTCAAGCATGTGTCGATGTCACTGATGTAAAAGTTGTACAACAGCGGACTCAGACAAGAGCCTTGGGGGAGACCCATGTAGCTTGTTCGTGTTATTGTTGAAAAACCGTGGTTGAAAAGTAAATGCTTTTCAGACAGCAGGTTGATCAAAAAGTTTGTTAATATAGGGGAGAATCCTCTCTGATGCAGTTTCTCGGAAAGAATTTCGATTGAAACTGAGTCAAATGCGCCTGTGATATCCAGGAAAACCGAGGTCATTTGTTGTTTGCTGCCAAGAGCCATTTCCGCTTCTGTGGCTAGCAATGCCAGGCAATCGTTAGGGCCCTTGCCCCTACGAAAGCCGAACTGGGTCTCTGATAGTTGGTTAGTTGTTTCTGCCCAGTTGTCAAGTCTACGCAGGATCATTTTTTCAAGCAATTTGCGTATGCATGAGAGCATCGCAATCGGCCTGTACGAGCGGTGATCTGCGGCAGGTTTGTCTGGCTTTTTGATTGCGATAATCTTAACCTGTCTCCAAGCTTCCGGAATCATATTGTTCCTGATAAGCTTATTAAACAGTTTAAGAAATCGTAGCTTGGCCGAGTCCGGCAGGTTTTTCATCAAATTAAATTTGATCCTGTCCGGTCCTGGAGCCTTATTCTTGCAAGACGCGAGGGCAATTGAAAACTCCAACATGGTAAATTCTGGTTCTTCAATAGCCGTTGTATCGCTGAATTTTTGCTGTGATGGGACAGCGTCTGGGCATACCTTTTTCGCGAAATCATAGATCCAACGTTCAGAGTATTCATTAGCCTCATTACTGTCGGACCTATTGCGCATTTTTCGAGCCGTATTCCAGAGATAGCTCATAGAAGCATCTCTGGGTAACGTGCTTATGAAATTTTGCCAGTATGATCTTTTTTTCAGTTTGTGCAGCTTAGCCTGTTCCAGTTCCAGCTCTCTAAACTGATCAAAAAGTTGAATGGAATGATCTTTCCTGAATGCTAGGTATGCTCTTTTCAGAGTTTTTTTCATCTCGGTGCATTCTTTGTCCCACCATTGTTTGTTAGGGCGAATTTTCAACTTGTTCTCAGGGGCGGGCCTCGTCTGAGATTGCAACGCGCTATCTAATACTAATGTCGCAAGGAAGTTGTATTCGTCTGATGGAGAAAGCTCGTCGGTTGTTTCGAGCTCCTGGGATATCATGTTCGAGAATTTTTCCCAATCGATATTCCGGGTGAGATCATACTCTACTTCGACTGTGGTAACAGACTGGAGCCTGCTCATAATCGAAATACTTATTGGCAAATGATCACTACCATGGGGATCTTGAATAATCTCCCATTTACAATCCAAAGCTATTGAGGAGAAACACATAGATAAATCTAAAGTGCTCTCTCGTACTGGAGGCCTTGCTATTCTTGTAGCTAACCCAGGTATGTTCAATAGGGTCATATCGAACTCGTCTAGTAAGCTTTCAATAAGAATAGCCCGGTTATCATCTCCAGGTGCTCCCCATGCCATACCGTGAGAATTGAAATCTCCCAGGATAAGGCGTGGAGTCGGCAGCAGTTCCGTTATTTGTGTTAGCTGCAACCGGTTTATAATAGCTCTAGGTGGAATGTAGACTGATGCGACCGTAAGGCTCTCACCAGCAACTGTTATATGGCAAGCAACAATTTCTATGCCATCAATTGCTGGGAGAGGAATTCGGAAGAATGGGTAGCATTTTTTTATACCAATGAGCACTCCGCCATAAGAGTTGCCTCGGTCTAAACGGATGATATTGAAGTCTTGAACGGCTAGTGTCGTATCAGTTGATAACCATGTTTCAGATAGCGCGAAAATATCGCATTTGCTATCGTGAAGCAGGAGTTTAAATTTATCTAATTTGGGGATCAAGCTTCTACAGTTCCATTGTATGATCCTTGTTGTCGATTCGTCACTTCGGCTGTCTGATTTAGACATCGAAGGATACGAACGCGAGGAGGGGCCATTTGGTGCTTAGTTGCTTACCCAACATGCAAATTGTTGGAAGCCAAGCCGAAATCATACTTTTAAGAGCATCGGATAAACCAAAAGTGGTGAATATCCATTCAACGATCATTTTGAATGAAATACGCCCATCAGTAGACGGTATTTCAGACTCCGTTGACAGTTTAGGGGTGGTAGCAGATTGTTTCCCTGGAAGTTTAGGAAACTCCTGATCGTAGTTAACTCTGAAACCAGGAGGAGTCGCTTTAGCATTTTGCTTTGGAGCGGAACCTTGTGGAGTATCAGTTAGCGTCTTCTTCTGCTCCTTTCTGGGGAGTTTAGGAGAAGATGCACTTGGCCGTTTTCGCACAGCTCCGGTTGACGGGAGTGGTTGATAATCCTCCTCGTCATCATTCGAATCATCGTTCTCCAAACTGGAGTAACGATTTTCATCCTGCTGTAGGGCAGTCTTTAGCATCTGTGCGAAAGACTGCTTACTACGTTGTTTATTTCGATTTTTTCAGTGCGTCAAACCGTAGCTTATATTTTTCGCACGTCTCGACTTTGTGTGGGCTACCACCACATAGGGAGCATTTTGCTTCCTGTTCACTACAAGCATGGTTACTCTCCATGATTTCCCCACACTTGCAGCATTTGGTTTTATTGCTGCAGTAGGTTTTCGTGTGCCCTAGCTGCAGACAATTTGTACACGACATGACTTTTGGGATAAAAAAGTCGTACCGGTAGTCTGAGCTTGTACAGCTCGAAGAAATCTGGGAGCACTTTCCCTTCGAAGGTGACTCGAAACGAATCGTTCGGAGAGTAGCTGCCCATGTTGTCCTTAGAGTACAT